>NC_057710.1:38744360-38750210 GCF_004010195.1 Chiloscyllium plagiosum
ACCAGAGTTCCCGGATGAAGGGCTTTTGCCCGAAATGTCGATTTTCCTGCTCCTCGGATGCTGCCTGACCTGCTGTGCTTTTCCAGCACCACTCTGATCTAAACATTAGTCACAGACATCAATGTTTATTTTGTGTCGACTTCGACCTGCCCTTTGAGATCAGTAAACTTTTCTGACCTATCGTGAGCTGTACATTTTTTCCATCTATTTAATTTATGCATTATATTTAAACTGTTACTTCTCAATAAACCATATTAATATTAATTATGTACTTGACACCTCTTTCCTTGGATATTTTTTGACTCCCACATGCAAACCTTTAGGTACTGGGTTGGTATGGTGAGTCAGAGGTAAGCGCTGTTGTCTCTCAGCCCTTCCTGAAGAAAGGCTCATGTGTGAAACATCAATTCTCCTGCTCCTTGGATGCTGCCTGACCTGCTGCGCTCTTCCAGCAACACATTTTCAGCTCTGATCTCCAGCATCTGCAGTCCTCACTTTCTCCTTCTGTAATCTTAATCAAACGGATCGCAACTTTTTTACATTTGCTAGAAGCAACCTATGCCGGGATTTGTTCTCTGAAAACAAAAGGAATCTGTTCAAGCTTTGGGCTTTTTATCTGAATTGCTTCAGAGCTTGAGTTTCTCCATAGTTGCCCATTATCTTCTAAATGGAAATGACTCAACTAATTAGAGTTGACTAGACCTACCTTTTCCTGCTGTAGTATCAATAAAATTGACACTTGAAATTTAGCTTTCCTGCATTTATCCTGAAGAGTGCAGGATGAACAGATTCTCTTATCAGTAATTGTAAGTAGCGCTGAGGTTCACTTCAGTATCTATCACAAGTTATTTCTTGTCCCAGTGCAGTAATATATTGTATTTTCTCTGGTTTAAAATGCGTAGGATCAAGTCATTTCTAGGTTATCAAAGTTTCTGAATAATAAAATTATCTTGAATAACTAATACCATTATGTGAAGTACAAAACACACTGCAGATATAAATATAAATAAAACTATGTGATAAAATGTTATCAAACAACTATAAATAGCCTTGCTTAATTATCTGAATATTGTAACTTCCATGTTTCTGCTCTCAAGTCTTTGTTCTAAGATGATGTTGATGACATCAGGGGAATGATTGGGTCTGGTCAAAAAATTTGGGATAACTGGTGCTTCCAAAAATAGATTTCTGGAGTGGAAAAGTTGCAATGTATGTTCACTGATAGCACAGGTTTGCCTAATGCAAGACCACATATCATAATGTACAGGCGGGTGAGGGAAAGAAGGGAAAAAGAGTCTGATAGAATCATGTTTTGAATTTTTTTTTTCTGATCTCCAAGAAAGGTAGTGACCCAGGACTCTGCCAAGAACTAATTACTTCTGAATATTGGTGTGGGAGATGGCAGTCTGCTTTTTACAGCATCAGCTGTTCTTCCCAGATGTAATATAAAGCAGAGAAAGTAATCATTGTCTGAGCAGTAATGTGATAACAGAGAAGCATATTCACTGGATTTCACAAACGAAAAAATAAGAAGGAATATGTTACACAGAAAGAAATGGAATACTTAAGTCTGTGTGACCCTTTATGATGATTATTCCTGTTGTGTATAGGATGACCATTCGTTTTTGGGACTGGGAAGTTGAGTGTTCTCGGTGTGAATCAAATGCACATCACCCAAGTTTTGAACCAGGTCTGTTTAGCTGAAGAATGCGACAAAGACTTTGGAATCCCCTTCTTCAAAAGGCAGTGGAGGCAGAAACTTTAAATATTTTTTAGGCACAGACGGTGAATTATTGTTTATTTAAGGTGACGAATTATTTTCAAAGATGTACAAGAAATGTAGAGTTAATATTGAAATCGGATCAGCCATGATCCTATTGTAGGGTGGATCAGGCTCAAAGAGCTGAATGGCCTAACCTTGTTACTCATTCATATATTCATTAATTAAATGGCTTTTGTTTCTGAGAAGTCAAGTAGATTCTAGATCCTTGTCCATCGATGAAGATGCATTTCTAGTTTAGGATTGCAACCTTCTACCAAGTTCAAAGTTGGATAGCTGGTAGAACAAACTAGGAAGGAGATAAAGGGGTGGTTTGAGCAGTGGGGGCCAACAATTTACCAGCACTACTCAAATACACAATGGAACCGTTGAAAATTAAACAGATCCAAGTCTTGGCAATTTCTTTAACAAACACAGAATGCTGGAGAAACTCAGCAGGTCTAGCACATTTTGCTGAGAGAAGCAGAATTAACGCTCCTGGTATGACCCTACATTCTGCTGGACTCAAAATGTTAACTTTCCTTTGCTCTCCACAGATGCTGCCAGACCTGCTGAATTTCTCCATCATTCTTTGTGATTGTGATTCTTTGCTTCAGATTTCCAGCATCTGCAGCATTTTACCTTCATCCTGTCAATTTCTCTATTGCCTTGTAAGGGGCAAAGCTTTAATCTTTGCCAAAATAAGGCATTAAGTGGAGGTCGAGTATTGTGAAGACACTGACTCTCAACACCAATGCAATAGCTGGTCAAGTAATTGTCATATTACCAAGAAGGTTTTGGTGCATGCTTTCCAAAAGGAGGAGTCATTATATTAATGCACAGTCTCGAACTGACATACTGTAGAGAGACTTAATAGCCTCGTGGTATTATCATTTGTCTATTAATTCAAAGACTCAGGTAAAGTTGTGGGGACTGGAGTTGAGTCCCACTATTGAAGATAGTGAGGTTTGTGTTCAACAAAAATCTGGAACTTAAGTCTATACAATATACAATACAATACAGTGCAGGAACAGGCCTTTTGGCCCACTAAGGCTGTGCCAATTCCTAATCCTAATTTAGAGTTGCTTTCTATTGCCCATTTGCGGTTTCTATCCCTCTGTTAACCTCTCAGTCATGTGTCTGTCGAGACGTGCCTAAAACGTTTCTAACTTGCCCGCTTCCATCCCTTCCACTGGCAATGTGTTCCAGGCATCCAGCACCCTCTGTGTGAAAAACTTTCCCCGCACTTCTCCCCTAAACTTGCCCTCTGGAGTTGACCTTTCCACATTGGGGGGAAAAAAAACCTGACTATCCACCCTAGTTATGCCTCTCATAATTTTGTAGATCTCTATCAGATTGCCCCTCAGCCTTCCTCTTCCCAGTGAAAATAATCAGAGTTTATCCAATATCTCCTTGTACCTAAACCGCAATGTGATTGATTCTTAACTGTTCTCAACCCTACCTCTGCCATATCTTTCAGCTGCTGCCCGTCGTCACAGCATTCCCAAAACTCCTGCCCAATTCTTTGGGCCTTTCAAGCTGACGTGGTTTTCTGAAGGCAAAAGCATAATTTGTTCCATTACCAGGCAAAAGAGGAAATTAGAAATTATTGGCCAAAAGGTCTTTTTTGATGCTGTACTTTCATGTTCGAGGATTTAAACTCCTAGAAATCCTCAATTAACAATGGAGAAACAGAGTTAACATTTCCAGACCAAAATGTCTTTTATTTTTATTCACGTGTGGAACTTGGGCATCACTGATTGTATCAGCATTTTATTGCCCATCATGAGTCATCCTTGAGTAGGTGGTGGTGAGCTGCCTTCTTGAACTGCTGCGTTGTAGGTTGCCCCTGTGTTGTAGGTTGACCCACAATGCCCTTAGGGAGGAATCCAGGATTTTGGCCCAATGATACTAAAGGAACAATGACATATTTCTAAGTCAGCATGGCGATTGGCTTAGAGGGGAACTTGTAGGTCATGGTGTTCTGCTGCATTGTACATGCTGCCCTTGTCCTGGAATTGGTTGTGGTTTTGGAAGATGCTGTCTAAGGATCTTTGCTGAAGTTCTGCAGTGTATCTTTTGTAGATAATACACACTGCTGCTACTGAGCGTCAGTGGTGGAGTGAGTAGTAGCCCTCAGTATGTTGATAGCGGAGGAAATTCCATGATGGTAAAGCTACTGAATATCAAAAGATGGTTGTTAAGTTGGTCATTGCATGGCATTTATGTGTTTCAAATGTTAATTGCCACTTGACAGTCCAAGCCTGGATATTGTCCAGGTCTTTCTGTATTCAGACACAGACTGCTTCAGTATCTGAGGAATCACGAATGGTGCTGAAAATTGTGCAATCATCAGCAAACATTCCCACTTCTGACTTTATGATGGATGGAAGGTCATTGATGAAACAGCTTAAGATAATTTGGCCAAGGTCACTACCCTGAGGAACTCCTGCAGAAACATCCCGGAGCTGAGATGATTGATCTCCAATAACAACAACATTACTTCCTATGTGCCAGTATGACTCCAACCAGCAGAGGCCTTTCATCCGATTCCCAGTGAATCAGTTTTGTTCAAGCTCCTGATGCCACACTTGGTCAAATGTGGCCTTGATGTCAAGGGCTGTTGCCATTATTTTAGGGGTGGTGATGTTTTCGAGGTCTTTTCTAAAAGTAGGAAAGGAAAGCAACTGAGGGGACTATGTCTGTACTTGAGCTAAAAATATAAGTACATTTAAATAGAAATGAGTCAGGAATCAGGTGATGTGGTGCAGTGAGAACAACCTCTCTCTCAACATCAGGAAAACTACAGAACCGATCATTGACTTCAAAAAAAAGGAAGAGAACAAACCCCCAACTACATCACCAGAACTGAAGGTGAGAAGGTGGAGACCATCAAGTTCCTCAGTCTGATTCTAACCAACAACCTGTCATTACTTCCCACGTAGATGTAACAGTCAAGAAGACATGATAATGCCTCTTCTTCCTCAGGCAGCACAGGAAATTTGAGTGGTGCTGGAAAAGGCCTGTAACATCGATTTTCCTGCTCCCCGGATGCTGCCTGACCTGCTGTGCTTTTCCAGCACCACTCTAATCTTAACTCTGATCCCCATCATCTGCAGTACTCACTTTGTTCTAGCTCAGGAAATTTGACATATTCATAAAGACCCTCACCAACTTCGACAGATACACTATTGAAAGCATACTGTCCATGGGTGTATAATAGCCTGGTATGGCAACTGCTCTGCCCAGGACTATGAAAAACTACAGAAGGTGGTGCACATAGCCAAACCATCAGGGGAGCCAATTTTCCATCATGGACGCCATTTACATAGCATGTTGCTGTGGAAAGGCTGCCAACATCACCAAAGACCCATTGCACCCTGGTAATGATATCCTATAAACTCTTCCATCGGGTAGAATATATAGAAGCCTAAACACATACACCAATAGGTTCAGGAACAGCTTCTTTCCAGCCATTATTAGACTGATGAATGGACACTCTTGCCTCAAATAAAGCTGACTTTGCTAACATCGCTCTCACCTAGTGAACACCCTTTGCAATGTAACCTGTATGCCTCTGAGAAAACTCAAAAAGGGATCATGCCGTAAGGTTGAGTGAAATAGGGGTTGATAGGAAGGGTGAGGGCAGTAACAAATTAAAAATACTATATATGAATGCACGAAGTATTAGAAATAAGATGGATGAGCTTGAGGCTCTTTTGGAAACTGGCAGCTACGATATTGTGGGGATAACTGAGACGTGGCTTCAAGTGGACAGGGCCTGGGAAATGAATATTTAAGGCTATACGTGCTATCGTAAGGACAGACTGACAGGCAGAAGGGATGATATTCAGTCCCTTGCGCAGGGGGACCTAGAATCAGGGGATGTAGAGTAAGTATGGATAGAGCTGAGAAATTCTAAGGGTAGAAAGACCCTCTTGGGAGTTATCTACAGGCCCCCAAACAGTAGTATGGATGTAGGGTGTAAGTTGAATAAGGAGCTGAAATTGGCCTGGCGCAAAGATTTTAAGTACAGTTGTTATGGGGGATTTCAACATGCAGGTAGACTGGGAGAATCAGGATGGTATTGG
>NC_057710.1:38751013-38767869 GCF_004010195.1 Chiloscyllium plagiosum
ATATAGAAGATGGTATTAATAGTAACATTAGCAAATTTGCTGATGATACAAAGCTGGGTGGCAGGGTGAAATGTGAGGAGGATGTTAGGAGATTACAGGGTGGCTTGGACAAGTTACGTGAGTGGACAGATGCATGGCAGATGCAGTTTAATGTGGATAAATGTATGGTTATCCACTTTGGTGGCAAGAACAGGAAGCCGATTACTATCTAAATGGAGTCAAGTTAGGTAAAGGGGCAGTACAAAGAGATCTGTTCTTGTGCACCAGTCAATGAAGTAAGCATGCAAGTACAGCAGGTAGTGAAGAAAGCTAATAGCATGCTGGCCTTCATGACAAGAGGGATTGAGTATAGAAGCAAAGAGGTTCTTCTGCAGCTATACAGTGCCCTGGTGAGACCGCACCCGGAATATTGTGTGCAGTTCTGGTCTCCAAATTTGAGGAAAGACATTCTGGCTATTGAGGGAGTGCAGCGTAGGTTCACGAGGTCAATTCCTGGAATGGCGGGACTATCTTATGTTGAAAGATTGGAGCGACTGAGTTTGTATACCCTTGAGTTTAGAAGACCGAGAGGGGATCTGATTGAGACATATAAGATTATTAAAGGATTGGACACTCTGGAGGCAGGAAACATTCTTCTGGTGATGGGTGAGTCCCAAACCAGAGGACACAGCTTAAAAATAAAGGGTCGGCCAATTAGGACAGAGATGAGGAGAAACTTCTTCACCCAGAGAGTAGTGGGTGTGTGCAATGCGCTGCCCCAGAAGGCAGTGGAGGCCCAGTCTCTGGATTCGTTGAATCTTATATGTTGGATAGAGCTCTCAAGGATAGTGGAATCAAGGGTTATGGAAGTAAGGCAGGAACAGGATACTGATTGAGGATGATCAGCCATTAACATAGTGAATGATGGTGCAGGCTTGAAGGGCAGAATGGCCTATTCCTGCACCTATTGTCTATTGTCTGTCTAAGTCTTTCTGATCTGTATACCCTTGCTTACTAAGATCTGCCTATACTGCTGGTAAACAAAGCTTTTCACTGTACTTTGGTACACGTGACAGTAAATAAATCAAATCAAATCAAATAGCAATTTTATGTTCACCACTTGAAACTTGCCCTTAAAAAGTACACAACAATGGAGGTGCTGATCAATGTGGGGTTTTAAAACCAGGGCAGGCAGAATTATGCTGAGGAGATAAAAAATTTAAAGTTCAGAATCTCAATGCCTACCAAATAAACCAATTTTGATTTCAATAGAGATGTTTTAACAAGGTGGTTGGGTGATTAAACTACACTTCAGAGCCAGGCATTTTTTATGGGGATGTTGCATATTGTAACTTTTCACAGATATTCAGGCTTAATAGCTGCATGCATGGCTCTGCAGAAATGGAAAGTGTCGCCACTAAGGAGAAGCTAGAAATGTGAGATCTATCAGGCACATTTTTTCCGTGCTGTTTGTAGGTCAGCAATGAGACCCCTTCCACCTACCCATCCCCTGTCTCTCCCCAACCTTCATGCCCAACCTCCTTCACAGTGATCCTTTCCATTCCTCACTTCCATCTCACATCGCAATATTTTTCATGACAACCAGCTAGTTCCTCAATCTCGTAAGAGCAAAAAATAGATGTATCAACAAGAATTATTCAGTTTTATACAACAAAATACAATAAGTAATGCTCGGGCAGCATCTGTGAATACAGAAAAAGAGACAACATTTTAGGATGAAGATCTTTCAGAACTGGGAAAAGCTAGAAATATAAGAGGTTTTGAGGAAGTGAAAGGAAAAGTTAGAAAAGGAGGACAAAAAGAAAAGTTTTTATAAGGGTGGAAGGCAAGAAAGATTAAATAATAAAACCTTTCTTATTGAATACAGTACCTCACACCAAACTTGAGAGGAAAATTACAGGTCATGATATGAAAGGAACAGTGACATTGTGGATACCAAACTGAGTGACAGAAAACAGAGTCAGTGGATATTTTTCACTCTGGAGGATGGTTTGGAGTGAGATTCCTCAGGGGTCGGTCTTGGGATCCTTGCTTTTCCTGATATATATATAATGATCAGGATCTTGATGTACAAGGGACAATTTCCACATTTAGACAGGACTCTAAACTTGTAAGAATTGTAAGCTGTGAGGAGGATGATGCAGAACTCCAAAAGCACATTGCCACGTTGATGGAGTGGACAGATAAGTGTACAATGAAAGTCAATGCCGAAAAGTGTGAAGTGATGGTTTGAAAAAAACAAAGATAATAAAAAAAAGAGGTATAAATCTAAAATGTGTGCAGGAGCAGAGGGACCTGGGTACATTTGTACACAGTTCATTGAAGATGGCAGCACAGGACAGTAAATAAAGCATAACACGTTCTCAGCTTTATTAATAAAGACTTTGTGTATAAGAGCAGGGAGGTGATGCTGAACTTGAACAAGACACTTGCTGAACTATTTTGTACAGTAGTGGGTGCCAAATCAGAAAAACATGAAAACATTGGAGACAGTGCAGAAGAGACTTAATGGGATGGTTCCAACTATGGGCAACTATAGAAATGGAGATAAATTGAAGACGTTGGAGCTGTTCTCCCAGGAGAGAAGGCTGCTAAGCAAAGATCTGATTGAAGTTTTTAAAAATCATGAGCAGAGGCTGGACCGAGTAGATAGGGTGCAGCTGTTTCTGCTTATAAAAAATACAAGAATGAGAATGCATAAATTCAAAGTGATGTGCAAAGGAAGCAACGATGATGTGAGAAAAAAAATTTTCATACAGCAACTTATTTAGAGTATGAGATGTACTGCTGGTAAATGTGGGGCAGCAGGTTCAAACTGAGGCATTCAAAAGGGCATGGGATTTTGTTTTGGATAGTCATTCCGTGCAGAAAATTGGCACCAAATAATTGAGCCAGTTTAGGCACGATGGGCTAAATGGCCTCCTTCTGCACTGTAATAATCCTGCGATGATGCAAAGCCAGAGGGACTTGTAATGGGGCAAAAGAAACGATGTATCCAGATGAGGTATGAATGGCAGAACAATGAACAGCTGCTCTCCAAAGCAAACAAGTGAAACAGAAACGTATAACCAAATCTGCAAAGTATGATAAATCAAATGTGGACAGAACTCAATAATAAAAAAAAAACTATGCTGGAAATGCATAGCAGGCCTAGCAACATTTGTGGATATTAAAATAAAAATTAATATTTCAGGTCTATGACCTTTCATCATCATTGTCAGGGTCAGGGTTGCAATTGCTCCTTCTGTGCTTTATTTCACATGGAAATATGTTAAATGTTAGTCCTAGAAAGTAATTTACTTTAACAGTGACCACAAGCAGTCAGATAGTAGTCTTCAGCACAATGTTCTTAGCCCATCAAGGATAACGTTTTTGTCATATATCATTCCAATTCTTCTGGCAGGAAAGCTAAGTGCCGTAGGGTAAGAAATATTTTAAGATGATAAAGTTTTAGTCTTAAATATATTTTATTCTTGAATCCCTTAAAACAAAGTGAATTCAATGGAACAAATGAGTCAATATGGCCCAATTTCCATAACATTGAAAGTCAAAATAGACTCCAAAATAGACATACCTAAACTCTGGAGATCAAGTCTTGGATCTGGCACAGAAAAAGCGACAAAAAAAGCGTTAATAGCATGTATAATGGAAGTTTTACAGTAGTCTTAAGCAACACGATAGACTTCTGAGATAAATAGAACATAAAACAATACAGCACAGAACAGGCCCTTCGGCCCACGATGTTGTGCCGAACATTTGTCCTAGCTTAAGCACCCATCCATGTACCTATCCAATTGCCGCTTAAAGGTCACCAAAGATTCTGACTCTACCACTCCCACAGGCAGCGCATTCCATGCCCCCACCACTCTCTGGGTAAAGAACCCACCCCTGACATCTCCCCTATACCTTCCACCCTTCACCTTAAATTTATGTCCCCTTGTAACACTCTGTTGTACCCAGGGAAAAAGTTTCTGACTGTCTACTCTATCTATTCCTCGGATCAGGCCCTTCCATAACCATAACCATAAAGTTATGGTTCATTGAATTAAAGGGACAGTAGCAATATGCATGCAAAATTGGCTGAAGTACAGGAGACAAAGAGCAATGGTTAACAGATATTTTTCATCATGGAGAATGGGTTGCAGTGGAGTTCCCTGGTGGTCAATTAGGGGTCCTTCCTTTTCCTGATATATATTCACGATCCAGGGACCAATTTGCAGGGTTGTGGATAATACACAGCTTGGAAACATTATAAACAGTGAGGACTGCATAGAACATCAAAAATTCATCAACAGCTTGGTGTGCTTTGTTGGGTAGGTGGCGTGTGAAGCTCAATGCAGAGAAGCATGAGGTGATACATATAGGAGTTGGGATGACATGTTGTGGTTTACAAGGCATTGTTGAGGCCATTTTTGGAGTACTGTGTATAATTCTGGTTGTCCTGCTATAAGAATGATATTATTAATTTGGAAAGGGTGTAGGAAAGGTTTAGAAGGATGTCACGGGGACTGGAGGTTTTGAGTTACAAGTAGAGGCGGATAGGTTGGGACTTTTCTCACTGGAATGTAGGGGTGAAGGGAAGATTTAAAAGGGACCTGAGGGACAGTTTTTTTCACATAGAAGGTGGTGCATGTATAGAATGAATTGCCAGAGGAAGTAGTAGATGCAGGTACAATTACAAAATTTAAAAGACATTTGGACAGATACATTAATAGGAAAGGTTTAGAGGGGTATGGGCCAAATGCAGGCAAATGGGACTAGTTTTGTTTGGGAA
Source organism: Chiloscyllium plagiosum (assembly GCF_004010195.1). NCBI lineage: Eukaryota > Metazoa > Chordata > Chondrichthyes > Orectolobiformes > Hemiscylliidae > Chiloscyllium > Chiloscyllium plagiosum. The sequence goes on from NC_057710.1 coordinate 38,755,788, forward strand.
ACTGGTCAGGGTGAACAAGTTGGACCAAAGCATCTGTTTCCCTCTTGTATGACTCTATGCTACCCTGAAGGGTATACAGAGGAGAAAGACCTGGCTGTATGTATGTGCATAAGTCAGTAAAAGTGGCAGGACAGGTAGAGTGAGCGGTCAAAAAAGCAGACAGTATCAAAGAATAGAGGCAGTAAGACTGAAATTGCATAAGACACTTGTTTATCCTCAGCTAGAGTATTGTGTACAGTTCTGGAGAGAGAGAGTTGGAGAGAGTGCAGAGCAGATTTGAGAGAATAATTTCAGGGATGAGAAACTCCAATTCTGGAGATAGATTGAAGAAGTTGGCAATGTAATCTTGGATTGATGTAAGGCTAAGGAGAGAGCTAATAGAAGTTTTCAAAATCATGAGGAGGAGATAGGGACAGTGTCCATAAGGAGAAACTGTGCCTACTTGAGAACAAGAGGACATAGATTTTAAATAATTTGTAAAGGAAGTAATTGTGAGCTGGGAAAAATACAAGTAATTGGACTCTGGAATGCACTGCTTGGAGGCGTGATGGCGGCAAATTCATTTTTAAATTGAAGAAGAAGACATGACGTGATTATTCAAATAGAAGCAATAATCTGGGCGATTGGGAAAAGCAGGAGAATGGCATTATGTCTTAATGTCATTTAAGGCAATGCTAACACTATGGACCAAACAGCCTCCTTCAGCAGTATAACAATTCTGCAATTCTTTGACTAATTGAATGCCCACTCCAGTGCACTTAACTCTGTTTAAAAACTGGTCTAAATTTGGCACATATATGGCAGTTTCCATCTCAGGGGAATTTGCAGAATTACTGAATCAAAAAGGTTGAAATTAGAGACAGATGTCAAGTCTCTGAAGTTTAATTTGATGAGCACAAGCTCCTTGATTATGAGAAAGTCATCAGCCTTTGCAACTTGGCTGCAGTTTCGTGATCACTTCAAATTTTGTAAATAAAGATCTAAACTTTGGCAAAGAAAGCCAATGTTAGATTTAGATGTCACTACACTGCAAGTCTGTAAAACATCAAAGGCACTTCAGCATTAGCTATTAATTAGAAGGCAGTTGTGACAATTTTACCATGGCGGAGATGTGGAGATGGCATATTCCTCAAACACTCAATCGAAAAAAATCAGTCAGCTTGACAAATGTAAAATGTAGGAGGACCCTTCAATGCGCTGGAGCCACATTTATCAAGGTGAGATTGAGACACCCATCTCTGAGGCACAGGAATTCCTGCCTCTGACAGCTGTCGGCAAATCTGAGTCCAGTCATAGAGGTCTACAGCACAGTAAAAGCCCTTCGACCCATCAAGCCTCCGCCTGTCAATAAGCAATCACTATTTTAATCCCATTTTCCAGCACTTAGCTTTGTATGCCTTGGCATCGCACGTGCACATCTAAATACTTCTTTGATGTTGCTTGTTTGTGCCTGTACCACCTTTACAGATGGTGAGTTCCAGATTCTCACTACCCTCTGGGTGAAAAGATTTTTCCTCATATCCCCACTAAACCTCTCATGTTTAAATTTGTGTCCCGGGTCATTTTCTCTCAAGGGGAAGGTTTTTTCCTGTCTACTCCATCTCTACCCCTCATAGCTTATACATTCAATCATATGTGCCCACACCCCCCACTCTCTCCTGCTCTCAGGAAAGGCCTATACAATCTTGCTTCATAACTAAACCACCAGTCCAAGTAATATCCTGGTAAATCTCCACTGCAGCCTCTCCAGCGCTGTCACATCCCTCCTACAATGTGGATGCCAAAACTGCACACAATACTCTTAAGGGACTGATGGATCTTGTTTTTACAGAGGCTTTTACAGATTCTTGTTTGAATAGTAAGAAGGAAGATTCAGGGCTCTTGTGGTGCAGTGGTAGTGTCCCTAGCTTGAGGAAAGAGGGCTTAGTTCAAGTCACATGTACTCCAGAGGTGTGTAATAATATCTCTGAAGGTTGATTAGAAATTATCTAGAAAGGAAAGATTCTTGCATGATTAGTGGACATCATAGGGATAGGGCTGTATCATCACCTCTCAAAATGATAAGAATTAAAGTCAACCTGCATGGTTTAAAATTTAGCGAAAGCCTGACAGTCAACTGTTGGTCATCATTACCTGCTGCATTCTCCATGACAACACTTTGACCATTCAAAGACATCTTGTCAACCAATCAAGATTTTCTCCTCTCATATAGTATCAATGTTGCATTCTCCTTAAGTTGATATTCTTGCAAACTGTCTTGATAAGAACAAAGATCTTCCCCACAATAGATCTATTTTTCAGAAATACTCAAGTTCGGTATGACAAATTATTATGCTAACACTATGCAAGTCATGTATGAGGACAAGATCAGAAGTCACACAACACCAGGTTATAATCCAAAAGGTTTATTTGAAAGCACAAGCTTTCAGAATGCTGTTCCTTCATCAGGTGAAGTGGAAGACACCCAGATCCCTCTCCCACTGACACCTGTAAGCTCATTCCATTTAAGTAGAGTACTGCTCTGCTCTGCATACATTGAAATGCACCTCTCCTGACATTAACCTTGCATTTCCTTAACAGCTTGGAATAGCAGCCTGCATTCCAAGAAATGGTTGAGGGCACTTCCACAATGAACATTAGGAGGACTGTGGAAAAATGAAACACTCTGGTTTGATGTGGTAGACATATACAATGTACTGTATCATATTGTACAAGACAAAGGTGATGTTAGTGAAGCATCATGAATGCAGAGGAGGCAAAACCCTACAGTGAATGGGTGTGCAGCAACAGAATGAGCTAGGTGATGGAAGTAATTAATATATGGTCAGGGAGAAGGAAGAATCCTACTGTGCTGGGGATACGGTTACTTAATAATAAAAACTTCTTCAAGAGAGGTTGTAGTTCATTTACATACTTTCCTCTGAATAACTTATTTCGCAAACTGGTGATAGCACCACACACCTTCTCCTTCATAATTTGTAAGCAACACTCAGCTTTCAGCAAAAGTTCCAAAGAAGCAAAATCAATTTTAAAATATCTAAATTAAAGACAAAACTCTCCTTTTTGTTCTGTTTTTGAAAACAAAATAATGCTTGCGCTAGCAAAAGAGTAAGTAATCAAACACAAACAAATTTAACTCCAGTGGCAGAGGAATCTTGGGCTGGGGTGGGGCATGTGGAGAAAAGACTTTTCTCTATGTAGAAAGTTGTGTGAACACTATCTGAAAGGGTGGTGGAAACAGATTCAAGAATAGCTTCCAAAAGAGAATAGGATATACATTTGTTGAGTTTGCAACAGGACTAAAAGTGAGGTTATCAGTATTAACTGTTATGGAGTAAAACAGGTCTCAACTTCTAATGTCTATGCATTCACAGTCAAATACAGAAATCCTGAAGTTGCTGTCCATTTAGCTGTGCTTGGGATTGTTATGGAATGGCTTCCTTTTGTGCTATATAATCCAACGTTTCTGAATGTGAACCTGTCACATTAAGATCGATAGCACTTAGACAGTAGCCCAGGATTTATTTCTTTAGTTTTTATGGGTATAATCTGTCTTTCATCAATATCTGATGTGATTAATGATGATCTGATGCAGATTTATTCAGCTTCATTTAGTATATAATTTACATTCTTGCGCCTTGTACAGGTTTATCATATGCAGACAAAGGTGTATATTCAGATTTAACACCGTCTGGTCCTGGGGCAATGTTTCAGAGGTACCTTTTCCTTCCGCATTAAATCTGCAGGGCAGCCACCATTTATAAGCAGGACAGAGACAATTGATTAAATTAAGACAGACACAGGAAGCTGGTTGACAAAATGAAAACTCAAAGGCGCTGATTTTCATATCGTTAGTATATCAAGTGTTGTGCATGCCACTGATACAGTTTTTAAAAATTCATTCACAGGATCAGGGTATACCAGCTCAGCAGCATTTATTGCCCAGAGGGGGGTTGAGAGTCAATCACATTGTTGTGGGTTTGGAGTCACATGTAGGCCAGATCAAATTACTTACAGTGTGGAAACAGGCCCTTCAGCCCTCCAAAGAGCAATCCACCCAGACACATTCCCCTCTTCACCTAACACTAGGAACAATTTAGCATAGCCAATTCACTTAACCTGCACATCTTTGGACTGTGGGAGGAAACCCACACAGACACAGGGAGAATGTGCAAACTCCACACAGACAGTTGCCTGAGGTGGGAATTGAACCCAGGTCTCTGGCACTATGAAGCAGCAGTGCTAACCATTGTGCCACCATGTCACCCATCAGACTAAGATAGCAGTTTCTTTCCCTAAAGGGCATTAGTTATCCAGATGGGATTTGCCCTGATACTCAGCAATAGATTCATAGTCACCATTACATATTTAATTCCAGATATTTATTGAATTCAAATTCCATCATATGCCATAGCAGGATTTAAACACAGGTCCCCAGAACATTATGTGGATTAATAGTTCACTGATAATATCACTAGGCCATCACCTTCTCAGGTAATGGAGCCAGCATTGTTAGCACTGGACTGAGGTACAATGTTTTCAACAAGTTGCCAGGACTAACTAATTGGGAAGGAGCAGTCAGTCATCGGAGTAAGAAATCTATTGGATATGTTCTGAGATTCCCTACATTGTGGAAACAGGCCCTTCAGCCCAACAAGTCCACACCGGCCTTCCGATGAACAACCCACCCAGACCCATTCCCTTACATTTACCCCTGCACCTAACACTATGGGTAATTTAGAATTGTCAATTCACCTAACCTGCACATCTTTGAATTGTGGGAGAAAACCGGAGCACTCAGAGGAAACCCACGCAGACACGGGGAAAATGTGTAAACTCCACACAGACAACTGCCTGAGGTGAGAATTGAACCCAGGTCCCTGGTGCTGTGAGGCAGCAGTGCTAACCACTGAGCCACCATGTTGCAGGTCATTTCAACTAAGGCACAACCAATTCAGTTTTGCAGAACACAAGGATAGCCATTTCCAATCAGCAACATGGATGAAAGTCAATCCCACTATATTAAAGTGAATTTTATTGTAAAGATAGAACAATGCTTGAAGGACAGGCATTTGGATACAGAACTGGCTCGAAGGTAGAAGACAGAGCATAGTGGCTGAAGGATTGCCTTTAGACTGGAGGCCTACGACAGTGGTGTGCCACAAGGATTGGTGCTGGGTTCACTGTTTTTCATCATTTATATAAATGATTTGGATGTGAACGTAGGAAGTATGGTTATTAAGTTTGCAGATGACACCAAAATTTGCGATGTAGTGAACAGTCAAGAAGGTTATCTAAGAGTACAATGAGATCTTGATCAGATAGGCCAATGGGCTGAGGAGTGACAGATGGAATGTAATTTAGAAAAAGGTGAGGCATTGCATTTTGGAAAGGCAAATCAGGGTAGGACTTATATACTTCATGAAAAGGTTCTGGGGAATGTTGCTGAACAAAGAGATCTTGGAATGCAGGTTCATAATTCATTGAGAGTGGAGTCACAGGTAGACAGGATAGTGAAGAAGGTGTTTGATATGCTTGCCTTTATTGATCAGAGCATTGAGTATAGGAGTTGGGAGATCATGTTGTGACTGTACAGGACACTGGTTAGACCATTTTTGGAATACGGCATGCATTTCTTGTCTCCTTCCTATAGGATCAATGTTGTGAAACTTGAAAGAGTTCAGAAAAGATTTACAAAGATATTGCCAGGATTGAAGGATTTGAGCCGTACGGAGAGGCTATTTTCCCTGGAGCATTGGAGACTGAAAGGTGACCTCATAGAGGTTTATAAAATCATGAGGAGCACAAATAAGGCAAATAAACAAGACCGTTTTCCTGGATAGGGAAGTCCAAAACTAGGGGGCATAAGTTAGAGGAAGTGGTGGAGGCTGGTACAATATTTCACATCTGAATGGATATATGAAGAGGAAGGGTTTAGAGGGATATGGGCCAATAGATGGTACAGGTTGTGTGTTTCAAAGGTATTATCAAAAAGCGTGGATGAATTATTGCTGTAGACCTTGAGTTACCTTGTAGAAGGTACACAATGTTGCCACTGTGTGTCAGTGATGAAGGGGTGCCTGGGTGGAAATAAACAGAATGCTTTGTCCTGGATGGTGTCAAGTTTCTTGAGTGTTGTTAGACTTGCCATCCAGGCAACTGGGAGTATTCCATCACACTCCTGAGTTGTGCTTTGGTGGACAAGCTCTGGAATCTCAGCAGGTGAGTTACTCACTGCAGTATTCTAGCCTCTGACCTGCTCTCGTAGTCATAGTATTTATATGGTTGATCCAGTTCAGTTCTTCATCAGATACTTTTTAAAAATTATTTTCAAGCAACATGACTATTGCTGGCAAAGTCAGCATTTGTTGCCTTCTGAAATTGTCCTTTAACTGGGTGACATGTTAGGCCAATTCAGAGAGTGGTTAAGAGTCAATCACAATATTGTGGGTCTGGAGCCTCATGTGAGACAGACTGGATAAGGCTAACAGATTTCCTTCCCTTAATGGCATGAGATTAGACAGTGTGAAATGGAGAGATGGTAATGTTATTGAATGTTAAGGGACAATGGTTAGATTCTTTCTTGTTAGAGATGGCCATTGCCTCACACTTTGCAGCAAAACAGTTACTTACCACTTATCAACTAAGCCTAGGCATTGTGCAGGTTTTCTTTTATATGAACATAGACCGTTTCAATATCTGAAGAATTGCAAATAGTGCTGAAAATTATTTAATTATTAGATAACATCCCCTGGCCATTATAGGGAAGCAAGATCATTGATGTAGCAGCTGAAGATGGTTACCCTATGAACCTTACCCTGAGGAACTCATGCAGAGATGTCAAAAGTGCTCAAACTATGGATCTCCAATAACCACAACCTTTCCACTAGATCTCACTCCAGCCAGTGGAGTACTTTCCACTATTAGCCATTAGCTCCAATTTTGCTAGGGTTCCTTCATGCTAGAATCATTCAAATACAGTTTTAATGAAAGGCAGGCCCCTCTTGCCCCACCTCTAGAATTCAGGTCAGTTGCTGTGTTGAATAAAGCCTGTAATGGGGTCAGGAGCTGAGTGGCCCAGGAGTAATCTAAACTGAACATGAGTGAGCTGGTTATACCTTTCAAAGTGCTGCTTATTAGCACTGATGATGACCTCTTTCATCACTTTGCCAATTGAGCTGATAGGACAATAATTATCTGGGTTTTATTTTGTCCTGCTTTTCAAGGATGGGATTCACCTGGGCAATTTTCCATAATGGTAGGTAGATGACAATGTATTAAGGGAGAGTTCAGTTAAGGATGTGGCTAGTTCTGGAGCATAAGTCTTCATGCACTATTGCCAGAATGCCATTCAGTCCCATGGCGAGGAACCAGAGTTTTCAACTTAGATTAGATTCCATACAGTGTGGAAACACGCCCTTCAGCCCCACCAATCCTCTGAAGAGTAACCAACCCAGTACCATTTCCCTCTGAATGATGCACCTAACACTATGGGCAATTTAGCATGGCCAATTCACCTGGCCTGCACATCTTTGGACTGTGGGAGGAAACCAGAACACCCAGAGGAAACCCACACAGGGAGAATGTGCAAACTCTACACAGACAGTCGCCCGGTGCTGGAATTGAACCTGGGACCCTGGTGCTATAAGGCAGCAGTGCTAACCACTGAGCCAATGAGGCAACCACTGTAATATACAGTCCTGTTGCCTCATTGCATCACAGTGCCTCATTGCTCAATGTTTGAAGTGATAGAGTACACCAATGTTGGAGGTTGTACTCACTGTGAATAACGTTCTGCATCTTCTTAATAACTGTGCAGCAGTCACCCCTACTATATTCCACGGACAGATAAAATCGACATTTCGAACATAAGCTCTTCAACAGGAATGACATTCCTGATGAACAGCTTATGTTCAAAACTTTAATTCTCCTGTTCCTTGGTTGCTACCTGATTGGCTGTGCTTTTCCAGCACCACACTTTTTGACTCTGACCTCTAGTATCTGCAGTCCTCACTTTCTCCATGGACAGATACATTAGTGACTGGTAAATTGATGAGAACCAGTGAAATAGCTTTCTCACTTTTATCAGCTCCCTCATCACCTACAGCTGATCAATATATTTTAGGATTTCGCCAGTTCAATCAGTCATTGTTCTGACGAGCCACTGTTGGGCATGGACATTAAAGTCCCCTCCCAGAGGGCTCCCTCAGTGCTTCCTCCAACTAGTGTTCAATGTGAAGAAGTACTGGTTCAGTGACATGCCCACTACCATGTCAGGATGGTGTGTGGAAATTGTGGGTAACTTGCAGGAGATAGTGCTCCTATGTAACTGGTGTACTTGTCCTTCTAGGTGATAGATATGTAGGTTTGGATGCTCCTTTGGATGCTGCTTTGGTGAATTGGTTCAGTACTACTTGTGAATGGTCTCACTGCTGCTACAATTCATCAATAACAATAGGAACAAATGGTTAGGATAGTGTAGTAGTGCTGGGATGCCTATCAAGTATGGTGCTTTGTGCTGGATGATATTGAGCTCCTGGAGCGTTGTTGGAGCTGCATTTGTCCAAGCACACAGAGTATTCCATCACATTCCTGACTGGTGTACTGCAGATGGTGGACAGGTTGTGGAGAATTATGAGGTAAGTTATTCACTACAGAAATCATTGCCTCTGACCTCCTCTTAAATAATTGGTAAATGACTTCTAGTGCTGGTGCAATGCCATGTATGTGGACTAAACAACCCAGTGACTGGTGGATCATCTGAACTGTGTACCTCTTCAGCTGTTTGAATAAGTAGAGTCCTGAGTATTTTCAACCAGTCTATGCTTACAAAATCTAAAACATAATATCAAGTGTTATATATGAGTCCACAATTTGACAAAACTTCCTGAACAATACTGAGTGCTCGGAGAATTAAATGAGCAACCAATTTAGGATTACCACTTGGCTCACACTGTTGTTCACGTATGCCAAATTGAAACTACATGTATTCATACACAAGGACCTGCCCAGGAATAAAACATTGTATCAAGTCATTGAATTTTACAACAGCATGTCAGAGGGTAGGAATAATGCAGCAATTAACTCACTCTGACACCCCAAAACCTGTCCACTATCCACAAGGCACAAGTCAGGACCATGATCGAATACTTACCCCTTGCTGGATGAATGCAGCTCCAAAAACACTCAAGAAGCTTGACACCTGCTCTGATTTGCTTTTCATGTCCAGGAAACAGCAGTCTGCTTGATTGACACCACACCAACAAGCATTTACTCCCTCCACCATCAATGGTCAGTAGCAGCAGTGTGCATGGTGGTTAGCACTGCTGCCTCACAATGCCAGAGACCTGGGTTCAATTCCTGCCTCAGGCAGCTGTCTGTGTGGAGGTTGTACGTTCTCCCTGTGTCTGCGTGGGTTTCCTCCCACAGTCCAAAGATGTGCAAGTTAGGTGAATTGGCCATGCTAAATTGCCCATAGTGTTAGGTGAAGGGGTAAATGCAGGGAAATGGGTCTGACTGGGTTGCTCTTCGGAGGGTTGGTGTGGACTTGTTGGGCTAAAGGGCCTGTTCCCACACTGCAAGTAATCTAAAAAAAAGATGCAAAACAGAAATTCACCGAAGATCCTCAGACAGCACCTTCTAAACCCATGACCATTTCCATCTAGAAGAAGGACAACAAATATAAGGGAACACCACTATCTTCAAGTTCCCCTCCAAGTCAACATGGCTTTGTGCATGGGAAATCATGTCTCACAAACTTGATCGAGTTTTTTGAAGAAGTAACAAAGAAGATTGATGAGGGCAGAGCAGTAGATGTGATCTATATGGACTTCAGTAAGGCGTTCGACAAGGTTCCCCATGGGAGACTGATTAGCAAGGTTAGATCTCATGGAATTCAGGGAGAATTAGCCATTTGGATACAGAACTGGCTCAAAGGTAGAAGACAGAGGGTAATGGTGGAGGGTTGTTTTTCAGACTGGAGGCCTGTGACCAGTGGAGTGCCACAAGGATCAGTGCTGGTCCTCGACTTTTTGTCATTTGCATAAATGATTTGGATTTGAGCGTAAGAAGTATAGTTAGTAAGTTTGCAGATGACACCAAAATTGGAGGTGTAGTGGACAGCGAAGAGGGTTACCTCAGGATACAACAGGATCTTGACCAGATGGGCCAATGGGCTGAAAAGTTTATTGGTCAGAGTATTGAGTACAGGGGTTGGGAGGTCATGTTGCGGCTGTACAGGACATTGGTTAGGCCACTGTTGGAATATTGCGTGCAATACTGGTCTCCTTCCTATTGGAAAGATGTTGTGAAATTTGAAAGGGTTCAGAAAAGATTTACAAGGATGTTGCCAGGTTGGAGGATCTGAGCTACAGGGAGAGGCTGAACAGGCTGGGGCTGTTTTCCTTGGACCGTCGGAGGCTGAGAGGTGACCTTATAGAGGTTTATAAAATCATGAGGGGCATGGATAGGATAAATAGGCAAAGTCTTTTCCCTGGGGTTGGGGAGTCCAGAACTAGAGGGCATAGGTTTAGAGTGAGAGGGGGAAGATATAAAAGAGACCTAAGGGGCAACTTTTTCACACAGTACGTGTATGAAATGAGCTGCCAGAGGACGTGGTGGAGGCTGATACAATTGCAACATTTAAGAGGCATATGGATGGGTATATAAATAGGAAGGGTTTGGAGGGATATGGACCGGGCGCTGGCAGGTGGGACTAGTTTCCATACTGTACATCTCTATGACTCTGTGACTCTAAGTCACTCACCATCCTGACTTGGAAATACATTGCTGTTGCTTCACTGTCATTGGGTCCAAATCCTGGAATTCCATCACTAAGGGCATTGTGGGTTGACCCAAGGCAGGTCAACCAAGCAGAATAAAAAAATTATTAGCATATTAGCTTGATTTCCATTGTTGGGATATTACTGAAAGTATTTAGGTACAAAAATCCAAGCACATTATCAAAAGAATATTATTAGGGCCAATCAATCTTAGTAATGGGAAGTTGTGAGTGGAGTCAGAGGAGATAGGGGAAGTGCTAAATAAATACTATTCATTAGGTTTACTGAGACTGGTATTCTGAGGAAGATTGATGGATGTATATAGTCTAGTTGACAAAGCGGTGTGGTATTCTCCTTGACCATGTTGTATTTTTCTAGTGTGAATACTGATGAAAAGTATTTATTTAGCACTTCCCCTATCTCCTCTGACTCCACTCACAACTTCCCATTACTAAGATTGATTGACCCTAATCTTACTCTAGTCATTCTTTTATTCCTGATATATCTGTAGAAAGCCTTAGGGATTTCCTTGATCCTATCTTCCAATGACTTCTCGTGTCCCTTCCTGGCTCTTCTTAGCTCTCTGTTTAGGTCCTTCCTGGCTAACTTGTAACCCTCAAATGTGCGAACTGAGGCATCACATTTCATCCGAACATAAGCCTTCTTCTTCCTCTTGACAAGAGATTCAACTTCCTTAGTAAACCATAGCTCTTGCGCTCAACAACTTCCTCCCTGCCTTACAGGTACATACTATCAAGGACCTGCAGTAGCTGGTCCTTGAATAAGCTTTACATTTCCTGCAGTTTCCTTCCCATCCTAAATCTTGCCTAATCCCATGCTAATTGCCATTACCCCAGCTATAACTCTTGTCCTATGATATATACCTCTCCTTTTCCATCACTAAAGTAAGCTAACCAAATTGTTGTCACTATTACCAAAGTGCTCACCTACCTCCAAATCTAACACCTGGCCAGTTTCATTACCCAGTACCAAATCCAATGTGGCTTCACATCTTGTTGGCCTATCTGTGTACTGTGCCAGGAAACCCTCCTGCACACATTGGGCAAAAATTGACCCATCTAAAGTACTTGAACTTTAGTAATCCCAGTCAATATTTAGAAAATTAAAGACCCCCCCACCTTCCCCCAACAACTACCCTGTCACTCTTGCTCCTATCCAGAATCATCCTTGCTATCCTTTCCTCTACATCTCTGGAACTATTTGGAGGCCTATAGAAAACTTCCAACAGGGTAACCTCTCTTTTTCTGTTTCTAATCTCAGCCCATACTACCTCAGTAGAC
>NC_057710.1:38768297-38783426 GCF_004010195.1 Chiloscyllium plagiosum
CTGAATAAAGTATTGGAATATTCAACAGATATTTATTACAGCTCCTTATATAGACATATTAGTTGCATATATTGTATTTTGATGAATACTAAGCTGTATGCTTACAAATAGTACCATGGTTCCATCAGCGTGTGATACTTTTAGTGGCCCAAGATAAGATGGAGACGGAGACTTCTTTACTCAGGTTACATACCAACATATGACTTCATGAGCATGACTCTTAAAGGTATACCACTGCATACCAGCTGTGAAGTATAACACAACGAATGAGGCGGAAAACAGGGAAGTGAAATGGTTGGAGATAGTGTTCAATGCCCGGAAATTTCCCAATTAACCCTCACCCCACCAAAATGCCCAAACCTCATCCAACCTCAGGTTATGAGCTGTGGTATTCAGAAACTTCCCTGTTAGTTCTTGGACAGCCTTGGAGGGCTTGCAATACTAGAATGATTACATCATCAGCTTATGCAGTTGCTCTGTAGGACTAGATTGCAGTCTTTTGACCAGCTTTTACTTGAAGCCCTGTTGGCAGAGTGTACAAGAGTCTCTACCACATCAGGTGCCCAACCATTTCCAACTCTTCCCAATTTCTGGAACGATCTTAACACAGAGCTTTCTTACTTATTCTGTCTCAAACAAAATCAAGCAGCTCAACTCAGGTGGCCAGAGTACTGGTACCAAATCTATAATGGTTTTCCAGACCATTAGATAAACGTTCTTGCAAATATTATCTGAAGTTCTCCTTAAATGGTCGAGTGTTTAACAATCTTTAAACTCACAAGTACAGAAGAAATGATCCTTTCCAATAAATAAATTTTTGGGTTTTCCTCATGAGTACCAATGATACCCCAGAGATAAGTAATATTTCCAAAATTTTCTTGTAAGACTAGAAACAATTAAATAAATTAATGAGGGGGGATACTTCATGACAGAACACTGGAAAGGAAGCAGACCAATATTCTCCTATTCTGTAAATATACCACAAAGGAGGGACAAGGACTTGGTTTAATTGAAGATCTTTGGTGGATTTATTTGCAGTTGAAGTATTATACAGTACAGAATAATTCTAGACACAGCCAGTGCCTAGAGTACTCCAGTGTAGAGTCTGTAGTCATGTGATAAGCTCCAGGCACTTGACTTATTTACAAAGTTAAAAATCACACAACACCAGATTTTAGTCCAACAGGTTTAATTGGAAGCACACTACCTTCCGGAGCGACGCCCCTTCATCAGGTGCCCTCCACAATCACCTGATGAAGGAGCGTCGCTCCGAAAGCTAGTGTGCTTCCAATTAAACCTGTTGGACTATAACCTGGTGTTGTGTGATTTTTAACATCAAAATTCCAGGTATCAACCTATGTTGCAAGTTCACCCACCTTATTCCGGATGCTCTTGGCATTGCAGTAAACACACTTCAAATCAACGTATTGGTGCCTTCTTGTGATCTTGAAATCTTCGTTCTGACTTCACTACTCTCATCCTCCCTTCTACTCAAACTAGAATTTCGGTTTACATCCCCATGCTGAATTAGTTTAAACACACCCAAGTGGCATTAGCATATTTCCTCCCCAGGATATTGGTATCTCTCTGGTTCAGTTGAAGACCAATCTGTTTGTAGAGGTCTCACCTGCCCCAGAAAGAGCCCCACTTATCCAGGAATCCAAAACCCTCCCTCCTAAATGATTCTTGTAGCCATGTGTTCAACTCCTCTCTGTTCCTGTTCCTCACCTCGCTAGCACATGGCACGGGCAACAAACCAGAGATAACAACTCTGTTTGTTTTAACTCTAAGCTTCCACCCTAGCTCCCAGAATTTCTACTTTAAATCCTCATCTCTCTTCCCACCTATGTCATTGGTGCCTATGTGAACCATGACTTGGGGCTGCTCCCCATTCCCCTCAAGATCCTGAAAACGCAATTAGAGAGATCACGAACCCTGGCACCTGGGAGGCAACACACCAACTGTGAGTCTCTCCCATTCCCACAGAACCCCATAACTGTCCTTCTAATTATGGACCCCCCAATGATTAAGGTTCTGCTCCTCTTTCTCATTCCCTTCTGAGCAACATGTGCCAGAGACCTGTTTACCTCTAATAAGTTGTGCCCCCCAACAGTATTATACAAAACAGTATCCAAGTATTCTTGTTGTTGAGGGGACCAGCCACAGGGGATCCCTACACTGCCTGCCAGTTCCCTTTCCATCCCCTGACTGTAACCCATCTATCTTCTTCTTGTACCTGTGGTGTGACTATCTCCTTGTAACTCCTATCGATAACCCCCCTCCACCTCCCAAATGATCCGAAGTTCATCCAACTCCAGCTCCAGTTCTCTAACACGGTTTTCAAGGAGCTGGAGTTGGGTGCACTTCCCACACTTGCAGTCAGTAGGGATACATGTGGTGACCCTTATCTCTGGAGGAACATTCAACTGCCCTAACCTCCATTCCCACTATTCTAAATTCCCAAAGAGACTACTGAAAAACTGAAAAAAAAGAAACCAGTCACCTTACTAATTGGCACAGAACCTTTTGTTTGGGTTAGAGGAGGAGGATGGATGGGAGACACTATCAGAGTAGTGTTTCAGGTAAAGTAACCACCCAAATAAAAAGCCTCACGTGCCCAGCAGCCCCATGTCCGCTCCTACTCAGTGTCACTCTGCCTATCCATGAGGTAAGCTTTTATATCTTTTAAAATTTACCTTCCCGTCGGCCCTCTGGTCCTCGCTGTTGCTCCTGCCGCTCCAACTGACGCTGAAAAATAATGAAGAACGCTGAGAGGTATGCTTTCCTTTATTAGTTTTGGAATACTGCGTGCAATTCTGGTCTTCTTCCTATTGGAAGGATGTTGTGAAGCTTGAAAGGCTTCAGAAAGGATTTACAAGAATGTTGCCAGGGTTGGGGGATTTGAGCTATAGGGAGGGGCTGAATAGGCTGGAGCTGTTTTCTCTAGAGCGTCGGAGGTTTATAAAATCATGAGGGGCATGGATAGGATAATCAGACAAGGTCTTTTCCCTGGGGTGGGGGAGTCCAGAACTAGAAGGCATAAGTTCAGGGGAAAGATATAAAAGGGACCTGAGGCTCAACTCTTTTACGCAGAGGGTGGTACGTGTATGGAATGAGCTTCCAAAGGAAGTGGTGGAGGCTAGTACAATTACAGCATTTAAAAGTCATCTGGATGGGTATATGAATAGGATTGGTTTAGATGTATACAGGCCAAGTGCTAGCAAATGCGTCTAGATTAATTTAGGATATCTGAACGGCATGGACGAGTTGTACCGAAGTGTCTGTTTCTGTGCTGTACATCTCTATGGCTCTATGACTCTAAGTGTATATTTCTGCCTTTGACTCTAATTACTCTAGGATCCAAAGACTTCTGGGAGGTTTACTCATCTATTGCTTTGATTACAACAAGGTGAACTTTCAAAATTTATATTTCTCATTGACTGACAAATTGGTTCTTTAAAGCTGCATTTTATTTTCAGGCTCACTTTTTAAACCAATGCAAACTTTTGTTATTTCTGGACTAACAAAGTTAAATACTACAGATAAATCTTTATAGGAAAAATTATTGTTTTAAAAAAAATGTCAGGAGGGGTCAAGTTAGGATGTGGGGAAATAAATCAAAGTTAAAATCAGAATTTTGGGAGGAATGAATATGAGGTACACAGGTTGTTTTAGTTTTGCAAGGTACAAAGGAAATACCAGTCACAATGAAGGGAGAGAGTCTGACTTAATCATTAATTTGTCAAATAATTCAGTCAAAACAACTGGTTCTATTTTATAAATACTCTTCTGTTATGCAAGAGAATCATTTAATTTACATTTCTATTATAGTTAATTGAATACAATTTTCAACAATTCGAACAAAGTAATAAATCTTTGCCACTAAATGTTTCTTGAATGTCGGGTGACAGAAACGTTATGAACCTTAGGGAGATGAGCGATTGTATGACATGTTGTTAGCAAATTTAAAAGGCAAAATTAGCCGAGCAATCATGAGAAAATAACGCTAAGCTTCTATTCCCATCTGTCATATGCATTTTGTTGGATGATTAACTGGCACTATTTTGGCCTGCCCTTGGGCCCTCCTGAGAGGCATGCCCCTTGACATGCACCTGCCACTCTCTCCAAAGAAATATTGAAAAACAGCTTTGCCTTTCTTGCCTTCTGATAACCTGAAATAATTTATTCAATTCCTGGATTTTTGTACATATTAACAAAATCCAAATATGTACCTCAAGGCTGGATATCACCTAAAGCAAGACAGTACCTATTGAAATCAGTTACATTCATACACGTTTTGCTGTCACAAATTATTGAAGTCAGTATTTTATGTTTACTTATGTTACAGTTTTGTACATTTTAGTCTTAACCCATTTTTAGGCATCATTTTATTTCCGTTCTCTTTGTACAGTGAAGTCAGAGGCTAGTGCCACTAAATAAATTCACTGCTATGTAAGTGGTTGCTGATCAGCAAGTGAAACCTAATGTGACTGTACACTAATTCTCCACCTCTCCCCCTACGGAAATGCCTCTCCTCCACCCACTGCCTTCCCTGACTATCCATCTGCCATCACAAGGGAAATATGACATTTTATTGCCACAGCAATTCTGGAAGAGTGAAGAATTTCAGATAGTAGCTCCTCACTCATGATTGGATTCCATCACTGAGAAGACACAAGGAATGTATCCTTAAATATCAAAATTTTAAGCACAACTTAATAGTTTTATTAAGTCAAGCCATAGACAACTGCTAACATGAAAATGTATAAACTTCACTAAAATTCTGTGGATTTAGATCATGTTTCCCTGGGATTTAGAGTTGACATGAATGGTGGTTATTTTTATAATATAAACGAGTATTGTGCGAGAGAATTGAAAAGTATTATAACCCTTGGAACTTTTATACTTTATATCAATAACATATAAGACAATAAAAACCACTCCCCAGCCAATAAAAATAACCTAATCATTAGCATATCTCCTACCTTTACAGAACAGTAGAGTTAGCAAAAGATATTACCAATTAACAACATTTCACTTTCCAGAAAAAAGAAGCCAACTCGTAAAGAAGGGAAGATATGAAAAAGAAGGATCAAAGAAATATCAAAAAGGAACAAAGAAATTAGAAACACATACAAAGAATGTGTTTGTTTTCCCTCGTGTTATGCTCAAACAGCTCCTACTATTCTGTAAACTGTACAGTGTGCTCTATGGACCCATTCTGCATTAGTGTCACTGCAATATCTTTTATATTAAAAACTTATAAAAATATTTAGCTTTAAAATTGTATCACTACTTCAACTTTAAACACATATTGTCAAGAAATAAATATTGGCCTTTCCTTGGTGACATTTATCATCCAGGCTCCCGTTCAAAAAATATTCACTAAGAGTTGCTGGCATTGATGGAACTATATCTTAACATGAATCAGTGCCTTCAACAGAGTATTGGATACAGGGAAGGAAGAACGCTGAATAAATATATAAGTAAGCATCTATTGTTGATCCCGGTGTTCATTTCAGATGCTTGCTTTACGAGGATTTAAAAGCAGAATCAAAGCCATTTAAAAGTTATATGACTCTGGTCTCTTTCTGCTCCACAAAACTTTGAGCTTCCTTAAGCAATGAAGCATTCTCTAATGTTAAACAGCATGATTTATCAGTGCATTCTTCCAGCAGAATTCCTTAGGGCAAGTGGTCTCCACTGTTGTTAAACTGTCCAGTTTTGAAAGCAATTTTTTTTTGTTGAAGTAAGTTACTAATCAGGACATAAACAAATCAGAAATAAATTTTCTTTTAGTTATTTTCCCTTCACTTCTGAGGAGAAGGAGAGATAATCGTTTGCAGTAATTAAATCAAAAGATGTCAATACTGGTCAATGTAACATTTTCACTATTTCTGCATTTAGTCTTATTGTAATATGCTTGCATGTTATATGCAAAATTATAGAAATTAAGGAGAAAAATTTGCATTTTTACAAAATCTAGTTATTTTATAGCTATGGTCAACTCAATGTGTTGCATTAATAAACAGGATCCATCTGGTGGCTGGGTTTTATCCCTCGGCTGTAAGTGAATTCCTGCCCCCATAAATTCATACTTCAAAGATTAAAATTACAGGGACATAAGAACTACATACAGCTGCACATAGTATAAAGTCATAGTACAAGTGGGACGAATCAAAATAGTCAACTGTTGACAAGCTGAATGGGACTGGGATTCAAATTAATGTGCACACACACTTACCCCAAACTCAGAACAATATCAATTGCTGTACAATGATAACATTTCCATTTTCAAAACCATTAATCTTAGATGCTCTAAGAGTGAGATTGCTGACGATGTAACATGACCTCGTGAATTATGGTGCAAAGAGCATTTCTTCCTTGTCTTATCATCTATAAGAAGCAATGCATCCATTCACTTACATGACAGAATAATAGCCAAGTATGACCCCACCTCTTTCACAGAAACTGAAAAATTCCAACTCCATCCCTCTGCAACCAACATCTAATGAAAATAATTCAACATCACCCAGCAGTACCATTTATCTCATGGGGCTTTGAAAAGTTCCTGCCTGCAAAGTGTTGTCTGTTCTATCGTTATTCCTACAGGCAATCCTACACACAACCTGAACAATCCCTCGACAGTACAATTTAGGTGTTGTGGGAAGACAGGCTTTACTTCTGCTGACTATTACAGAGGGTGCATAACCATCAATATTCACAAGTTGTGTCAGTGTTGCTGTTGCAGGTGCACAACAGTGATCCATACTCATCACACAAAGAACCGCAAAAACTGATACATGTGCATGTGATCATTAATTTGGATTCTAGATCCATTCAGTTTGTCACTATTTTGTTTCTTCCGTCTTGTACTATGACTTTCCTTCTGATCCCAGAACAAATAGATTAAAAGTTAGGGATCCCTACCTTCTTCAGAATATGTGCATCCGTATGGTCCTGTAATTTTAGTCTCCAAATATGAATTTATGGGGGCAGAAATTCACTTACAGTCCAGGGATAAAACCCAAACACCAGATGGATGTTGTTTATTAAATGCATCATATTGGATTGACCATAACTGTAAAATAAGTAGATTTTGTAAAAATGCAAATGTGAGCAATATTATGCTAAGATTGAATGCAGGAAGTGTGAAGATGTTCCATTCGCCAGAATTGACATTCTTTGACTTAATTACTGCAAACAGTTATCTCTCCCTGTCCCCAAAAATGAAGGGAACATTTGTTTACATCCTGGTTAGTATCTTAGAGCAACAAGAAAAAATAATAATGGCTTTCAAAACTGACCTGTTTAACATCAGTGGAGACTGTTTGCCTTAAGGAATTCGGCTGGAAGAATGTGCTGATAAATCAAGCTGTTTAACATCACAGAAATCTTCATTGCTTGAGGAAGATTCAAAGCAAGATTTGTTTAAGGCGACTAAGGAACAGGCAATAAATGTTAGCCCAGGCAGCCACAATCTACGTCCCCCAAATGAATGAATAAAGTAAATATATATCAATCGCTAATTAAAACTCAGCACGCCAGTCACTCCCTGATTTGAAACTTTTCATGGTAATCTCAGCAGCATTGCTCTGCAACCTGTACCTTTATTATCTGCATAAGGACTAGGAGTAAAAGTAGATAATTTAACTCCATAAGCCTGCACTGCCATTTGATATGATCATAGCTGAGCTCGTCTAGGCCTCAACTCCAGTTTTCTGCCTGTTTTCCACAATCCTTCAACCTATTCCGAGTTAAAAATCTGTCTACCTCCTTCTTACATTTACTCAATGTCTCAGCATTCACTGCATACTGGAGTAGTGAATTCCACAGATTTACAACCCTTTGAGAAGTGATTTCTCTCATCTGTTTTAAATCTGCTATTCCTATCCTAAAACTATGATCAAGATACATTGTATCTCCAGTGCACAGAAGCAGACTTTCAGCCCCAGTGTTTCAGCATCCAGGGCAGTATAATCCTGACATCTTAATTTACAAGCTATTGCAACATGCAATTAAAGATAAAAAGATTATTTTCTGTCTACTGTGGTGAGTATATTTGAAAAATGACACAAGTTTATAAACTCTTTATAAGAATTTATTCATTATTTTCTGTGAGATTTTATGCTTTGCCCTCCCCTGACTGCTAATCCTTAGCCCTTCAACCCTCCCTGCTATACGCACCATTTATCACTTCTATCACAATTATCAGATTGGTAAACTGCTTCCGAATCTCATGGAGCAGCCAATAGAAAGTGCTCAGTGCCAGCTTAGAGAAAAAAATTGACATTCTGATTATAACGTCTCTGTCTGTTTATTAAAAGCCCAGTCTGCAATAAATGTCATCCACTGACTTCATAATTCAATGTGTACCGAGCTGAGGGCAAGACCACACAATAGCATTTTGCGGTTCGTAACAAGGCAATTCACCAACGTTCCAGGCTCAACCAAATGATCCAGTTCAACCAGAATTTCCATTGGCACGATTAAAAAGAAGCTCATTCACAATAAATCTCCAAAGTCCTGCATATTCAGTTTGGCAGATTGCAGTTTATAATTTGAAGTTTATAATATACTTAACCGAAAAACAATGCAATTGGTTTGAAACAGATCCTGGAGCAGACACATATTTATTTACAAACCACATTGGCAAACTGCTCTGCATCTTTCTTGGCTCAGTTCATACGGCAACTAATTCTGAAAATGCAGTCAAATGACAGACACTTTATTCAATATAAACATCCTATTTAAATTTCTGCAAAAATGTCACTTTCACTTTAAAAATGCCCCTCACTCTTGTTGTAGTACAATTCCAACTTTTACCCCATTATGATTTCTCTTTACCTCTGAGACGAGGCAGTGAGGCGAGATGTTCTGGTGGAATTACAGTGGGTCCTCAACATAACTCCAGGAGAGTGTTGTGTAAAATTGTTTGTGCTGCTCTGCTTCAAGTTACAAGTGATGTGTTACATACACACCCAATTAGTGCCAACCCAAGTTGTACACAAAGTAGGCAGTACATACGCCCACTCAATGTATTTTCCATTATTCGGGGCCTGGCAATTCCTGGGACAATGGATTGTATAGGCTCATGCTTTTCTTCAAAAACACCTTACTTTTTTGTCAGCCTGGGTTATGCTGTGAAAAAGCCTGAACAGTAGAAAATCACCTGGTGGAAGACAGATGTTTGCCTAAACTAAGATGTGCTCAAATTCCAGAAATTCCACCAAATAAATAGATTCCTGGCTGAAAGGGGTTTATGTTATGACTGAAGAAGGGTTTATGTTATGAGTTATAGTCATAGAGTCATAGAGACGTACAGCACGGAAACAGACCCTTCAGTTCAACTTGCCCATGCTGACCAGATATCCCAACTCAATCTAGTCCCACCTGCCTTCACCCGGCCCATATCCCTCCAAACCCTTCCTATTCATATACCCATCTAAATGTCTTTTAAATGTTGCAATTGTACTAGCCTCCACCACTTCCTCTTGGAGCCAATTCCACACACACACACCATCCTCAGCGTGATAAATTTACCCCTTAGGTCTCTTTTATATCTTTCTCCTCCCACCCTAAACCTATGCCCTCAGGTTCTGGACTCCTTCACCCCAAGGAAAAGACTTTGTTTATTTATCCTATCCATGCCCCTTGTGATTTTATAAACCTCTATAAAGTCACCCCTCAGCCTCCGATGCTCCAGGGAAAACAGCTCTAGCATATCCAACCTCTCCTTATAACTCAAATCCTCCAATCCTGGCAACATACTTGTAAAACTTTTCTGAACCCTTTCAACTTTCACAACATCCTTCCGGTTGGAAGGAGACCAGAATTGCACGCAAAATTCCAAAAGTAGCCTGAGCAATGTCTGTACAGCCGCAACATGACCTCCCAACCTATGTACTCAATACTCTGACCAATAAAGGAAAACATACCAAACACCTTCTTCAATACCCTATCTGCCTGCGACTCTACTTTCAAAGAGCTAACAACCAGCACTCCAAGATCTCCTTGTT
This sequence comes from Chiloscyllium plagiosum, assembly GCF_004010195.1. NCBI lineage: Eukaryota > Metazoa > Chordata > Chondrichthyes > Orectolobiformes > Hemiscylliidae > Chiloscyllium > Chiloscyllium plagiosum. Next base: position 38,778,317 of record NC_057710.1, read on the forward strand.
CAGCAACTCTCCCAAGGACCTTTCCATTAAGTTTATATGTCCTGCTACAATTTGCTTTCCTAAAATGCAGCGCCTCGCTTCTGGGATTTACATATTAATGAATCGAAACCTGCAGCCCATTCTAAAGGATGAAAGGCTTAACAGGAATCTTGGTTTGTTCAATATATTGATCAGTGCATGATACTATGCTATCTTTTGTTATAAATTTTTTGTCCTATGATCCCATTAGGTACCTGATGAAGGTGTAACGCTCCAAAAGCTTGTTCTTCCGAATAAACTTGTTGGACTATAACCTGGTGTTGTTTGATTTTTTTTTAACTTTGTCTACCCCGATCCAACACCGACACCTCCACATCATGACTGAAGAAGGCATTACAGTTCACCCAATTCCATCCTGCTCTATATACTTTGTTTTTCCAAAGGCAGTGTTTACACCAACTGAACCATCAGGAGCTCTGTGAAAAATTTAATCCTTGCATAAACAGATTTTGGGATGTACTGGAGGAATATAGGCAATGAATTAACAAATAATTAAAATTAGTGAAAGTTGTTATTAAGAGGACTTTTTCTGAAATTAAAGTTTAATTCAAAAACTCCATAGCATTCTTGTTCTTGAGTGATTCTGAATGGAGGAAGACAAGACATTTCTCTTTTCAATAGACAATAGAATATGACTTAGAAGGAAAGCTGTATTTTATTGACTTATTTCTGAATGCATTGGATTCCCCCATTTTTTGCTCTTTCCTCCCAGATCTTATACATCCAGCAATTGCGAGGTTGGGAGTACCCTACTAGGAAATTTTGATTTCATTTGCAGAATTCTTTTTGTTTAAAATTAAGCTATTCAAAGCTAGCTATTATGTACCTCTGGAGCAAGTTGAATGTGAACGTGGGTTTCTGACCCAGAGATATGGACACTATCACGGTGCCATAAGGGCCGCTAAGTTCATTTGCATTCTGAAGCATTGATCAGACATCAGTTGCAATGATTTGTAATCACTTTTGCTCAAACTGCGTCATTAAGCCATCATGTGATATTATCTGACGTCAAAAATGATCATTTAGCCATTATGTGAGATTTAGAGTAGCAATCAGATGACATAATTGGTCTCAATAGACATCAAAAGCATTTAAACAACATCATTCATGATCATTTGGCATCATTTAATTATCTTAAAATCACTGGAGAAAACAGAGCCAAACTATTCGGCCTCTCCTTCTAACTCAAACCCTTCAACCCTGGCAACATCATTGTACAAAATTAAAAATCACACAACACCAGGTTATAGTTCAACAGGTTTAGTTGGAAGCACACTAGCTTTCGGAGTGCTGCTCCTTCATCCATAACCTGATGAAGGAGCAGCGCTCCGAAAGCTAGTGCTTCCAATTAAATCTGTTGAACTGTAACCTGGTGTTGTGTGTTTTTTAATTTTATGTGGTTGTGTGGTTACTTCCAATGCATACACTCAATGCACTGACCAATAAAGGCAAGCATACTAAATGTCTTCTTCACTATCCTGTCCACCTGCAACTCCACTTTCAAGGAAATATGAACCTGCATCCCAAGGTCTCTTTGTTCAGCAACACTCCCAGGACCTTACTATTAAATGTATAAATCCTGCCCTGAATTGCCTTTCTAAAATGCAGCGCCTCACATTTATCTAAACAAAATTCCATCTGCCACTCCTTTGTGCATTGACCCATCTGATCAAAGTCCCATTGCATTCTAAAGTAACCTTCTTCATTGTCCACTACACCTCAAGCTTTGGTGTCAACTGCAAACTTACGAACCATACCTCCTATGTTCACATCCAAATCATTTATATAAATTATGAAAAACAGTGGACCCAGCACCAATCCTTGTGGCACACCACTGGTCAAAGGCCTCCAGTCCGAAAGGCAACCCTCAGTCACTACCCACTGTATCCTACCTTCAAACCAGTTCAGTTTCCGAAAGGCTAGTTCTCCCTGTAATCCATGTGATCTAACCTTGCTAACCAGTCTACTAGCAGAAATTTCACATCTTGCAACCAGAACATATCAGGTGACGTTATATCATAATGTTTTTCTAATTCCAGCATTTTATTCAAGCATTGCGTAGATTTTTTTTCATTAATTGACAAGATGAGCATTTACTGCCCATTCTTAATTGCACAGAGGGCAGTTTAAGAGTCAACTATGTTTCTGTGGGACTGTAGTTACATGTAGGTCAGACCAAGTAAGGTTGGCAGTTTCCTTCCTGCCACTAAAGAAAATTAGTGAACCAGATGGGTTTTTTTTGACAATCATTTTATAGTCATCATTGGACTCTTAAATTCAGATTTGTTATTGGACTCAAATTTCACCACTTACCATGGCAGAGATTTGAACCCAAGTCCTCAGGACATTACCTGTAGTAAAGGCATGGAATGCCCAGCCTGAATCAGTAGTAGACTTAAGTGCCAACTTTAAGTGCATTTAAATGATCATTGGATAACATATGGATAACGGAATAGTGTGGGTTAGATGGGCTTCAGATTGGTTTCACAGGTCAGCGCAACATCGAGGGCCAAACGGCCTGTACAGTGCTGTAATGTTCCATGTTCTATGTTCTATTACTTTGGTCCCGGGATTGATATTCTAAAGATAATACCACTAGGCCATCACCTCCCATTGTTAACTCTGCACAAATCTCTAGAGGGTTGTAAACATGTCTCACATTTCCCCAGCACTAGTCATTTTAAGAAATTCCTTTACTTTTTAATGATTAAAGATTTCACTCACCTTGCCATATCCCTAACACTCCTCCAAACTGATTAATATTGCTTGGTCAATTATGTTTTGTATGATTGAGCAAAAATCCGCTGTATTTAAAAGCCTGGATGAAACCCTGGACTTTCCAATATCTAAAGTACTGGACGAAACCCTGGATTCTTTAAAACTTTTAAAAGACAAAGGGACAGCTGGACTGAGATCTGTGGGAATACACAACACAACTGGCAGAATGGAGACTGCTACTGGGACTATTGTTCAGCCTGGAATCCATATTACAACTCCTCTCTAAAAAGGACAATTGACCAAAACCAACAGACCATAGCTTGAGACAGATTTTACACCTCGGGCTACACAATGCAGACAATATGGGTCTGCAGAGCTAGTCGAAGAGTGTGGTGCTGGAGAACACAGCCAGTCAGGCAGCATCCAGGGAGCAGGAGAATTGACGTTTCAGGCAGAAGCCCTTCGTCAGGAATGAGACTTGTGGGCCAAGGGGGCTGAGAGATAAATGGGAGGGGGTGCACCTGCAGGGAATGTAGCTGGGAATGCGATAGGTAGATGAAGTTGGTGGTAAAAGTGATAGTTTGGAGAGGAGGGTGAAGCAGATAGATGGGAGGGAAGATGGACAGATAAGACCTTTCAAGAGGGCGGTGCCGAGTTGGAAGGTTGGGACTGGGATAAGGTGGGAGAAGGAGAAATGGGGAATCTGGTGGAATCCGCATTAATCCCTGTGGTTGGAGGGTCCCAAGGTGGAAGATGACACGTTCTTCCTCCAGGCACCGAGTGGTTACTCCCCCTTCCCCGCCACAAAGGACATGCAGATCCTAAAAAAAAGTAATCACTTTTGCCTACAGGGATAGCAGATTTTTCAATCTCAATTAAAACCCATACTCTAACCATCGGAAAGCCAATTACCTTCAGAAGAGAACACCCAATCACAATAAAAACTATAGATCTGAGTGGAGATAACAGGGTCCACAGTTAGGGTAACTACCAGTCTCGATCTCACCTGTCTCTTTTCCAAAAACAAACTTCTGCATGAAGAGCTTCCTCACAAACAGCTTTGGAACCAAACATCACAAAGCCCAAGCCAAGAACCATGAACAGGAAGCCAAACTGAAGAGCAAGTGACATCCAAGAGGGGAAAGCCAACAAGTGCAATCTGAACAAGAGCTTCCGGACACAGTCCCTTCAAAACAGAGAGCACCATTGGCAAGAACTGACAATGAACCATCAGAACTAAAGTCCGACAACTTGGAAAAACAACTGACTTGACCGATATCACAGTTCTCAGACCCAACCTGAAGTGAAAGCCAGGCTCACCAAACCATCAGACAGTAAAGAAAATCAGGTACTTACTTGATAGATCCAAAACATATCTTACTGCATCAGCAGACTCAACCCAAACTGAAGAACCTCTGCAGTCTGAAGTCTTCATCCAGGTTCCAGGTACGGCAAGCCAGAACAGCCAGGCGCACTTCAAAACCACATTCCAAATAGTGAGCATAAACTCCCGAGACCCCAAACTTACAAAATAGCTAGCAGGGCTGGGAAGGCGGGTGGTGACAGTGTGTTAGGACCCTATTGGTAGGAATTCTAATTAAAGAGTCTAAAATCAAACAAAGTTGTTTTCTGTGTGTCCGTAGGAGTGTGTTCTAGTAGTGGTAATCTTGTTAATAGTGTGATTGATTAGATTCCCTACGGTGTGGAAACAGGCACTTCAACCCAACCAGTCCACACAAACCCTCCGAAGAGTAACTCACCCAGATCCATTTCCCTCTGACTAATGCATGTAGCACTCCAGGCAATTTAGCATGGCCAATTCACTTGACCTGTGTTGTGTATTCCCACAGATCTCAGTCCAGCTGTCCCTTTATCTTTTAAAAGTTTTGGACTGTGGGAGGAAATCGGGGCATCTGGAAGAAACCCACACAGACACGGGGAGAACATGCAAACTCTACACTAGCAGTCGCCCAAGGCTGAAAGCGAACCTGGGACCCTGGTGCTGTGAGGCAGCAGTGCTAACCACTGAGCCACCATGCCACCCACAGTGCCGTGTGTTTAAAGTACTACTGTTCTCCTGTATATTGATTGTGGAATTTCCTTGATTTATTGAATTATCCAATTTCTTGCATTATCATTACCTTTGTATCTTAAATAAACATAAGATTAGAGTCATAGAGTCATAGAGTTGTACAGCATGGAAACAGACCCTTCAGTCCAACCCGTCCATGCCGACCAGATACCCAACCCAATCTAGTCCCACCTGCCAGCACCCGGCCCATATCCCTCCAAACCCTTCCTATTCATATACCCATCCAAATGCCTCTTAAATGTTGCAATTGTACCAGCCTCC
>NC_057710.1:38784095-38839388 GCF_004010195.1 Chiloscyllium plagiosum
AACATGACCTCCCAACTCCTGTACTCAATACTCTGACCAATAAAGGAAAGCATACCAAACGCCTTCTTCACTATCCTATCTACCTGCGACTCCACTTTCAAGGAGCTATGAACCTGCACTCCCAGGTCTCTTTGTTCAACAACACTCCCTAGGACCTTACCATTAAGTTATTTTGCCCTGAAGCACCTGTCTATTGCCTAACATTTTACGTCCCTATAATTAAGTCGTGTGTCCAGAATCAGGAGTCTGAAAGGGATTCAAACCCCTTAAAGGTAGAAAATAACTGATTGCAAACCAGAATCTTACAGTTTCCAGGGAGTAGCCCATTGGAATCCTTGCAAAGCCATTTCACATCTCTTTTCACAGTCCCACTGTATACACAATTGACTATCATTGGGCTAAAAGTTATACAGGTACTGGCTTTCACCATTGTATGGAGCAGACTCACTCACTCATGGACACACTCACACTCTCACTCACAGATGTAGTCACTTTGACACTCTCTCACTGTCTCGCAGAGGAAAGAGTTCCATAGACACAGGGGCCCCACAAATATGAGCAGCCAAGGCAATGGGAACAAAGTGGGATAGGATTGTGATAGGCAGTGGGAGCTCTTCCATATCTAGACAAGGTAAGAGTGAAGTTGAAGAAGAAGGAGACGATGAGTGAGTGAGAATAGGAGACAGTTCACAAATAGGTCTATGTGTGGAGGAGCAGGTTGAGGACTTTTGATGTCAGTGATCACTTTTGATGCCCAGTGATCTCTTCTGCTATTTAAAAAAGTACATTTGATGTCCAATGATTGATTTTGATGCCTAAAAATTGATATTGGTGCTTACTGATCAGTTTTGAATTGTGGTGAGCACTTTTGATGTTAATGATCACTTTTATCAATTTTAAGGTCAAACAATATCAGTAAGCACTGATGAGTAATGAAAACCTGATTTCAAATTACACCCTTTCATGTAAAATGATTGCTGACCACATTTTAGCTCATTTGAGTGAAATCTATCACAAAATTGCATCAACATTTTCTGGTAAGTTTGTCCTACACATAATGCTTGATCACTATATCCAACCAGCTGGCTGTCCCACATGTATCCAGCTGCAGTTTGGTGGTTGATTTTCCTCGGTTTCTCTGGCCATGTCTGAGGCACAGTGTGTGAGAAATGCCAACCAATAGCCCATGATGCCTTCTGACTATTTTACAAAACTCAGTCAATGATTTTTCATTTTGAACTTCCAGAGTGAATGAATCTCTGTACCTTTTACCCACAGGTTATCTGTCTGTGATCAAGAAAGAAAAGCTCCTACATCAACCTGCCTCGAGGGGAAATGGCATCTGATGAATGACTCTTAGTAGGCCTGGATGTTAACTGCAAGCCAGTGAGTAGGAGGAAATCTCTGGTGGGTGTGTAAAGCTGGTGGTACTGAGCCATTTCCTTAAATACTACATGCTGTGTGATGAATGTACTGTATTCTCACAGTGCTATTATTCAGTGATTTGTATATGGATCCACTATCTAGAAACAAAAAAGGCCATTCAGCTCCATGGCCTTATTCCAGTTTTCGATAAAAGAATTGCTGATCTCACTATGCCTGAATGCCACTTTCTAGGTCGAGTGAGTTTTCTCACCACATTTCACCAAACAGGCCTCATTAGCTACTCTTGCCTTCCTATGGTATCACTCTTGCGTGATTCTAGTCCCATTTTGCCATTCACCATACCTGGAAATACTTACCACTGCCAGGATATCCCAGAATGGACCAGGCATCCCTCATGTCAATGCCATCTTTCAAAGGCAATTGTACACGCCCGGCCAAGTACTGTTGGCGCACAGTTATCCTGTCCAGTGTCCTGCTTTGCAGAGGCAGAGTGTTCTCCATCCCCAGGACCAGCAGTGGAGACCCCAACAGCAGACCATGCTAATCGGTTCTGAGGTCACTGGGTCAGTGTAATCTCAGCTGTCTGCACAGCACTGTGGTAGGAAAACTGATGACCTTCTCCACTCTGCCAGTCTAATTGCCAGCACAATCTCTACGAAACCTCACAATATTTCTGCCTCTACTGTTGCATTAATCTCCCACCAAGCCTCGTGATCACCCACTCTCACCATTGCCCCCAACATCTTCACTCACTCACTGTCACCACGCTCAAAATCCAACACCACTAACCCTGCGTACCCTCTATGCCACCTACTCAATCAATCATGACACCCTTGCCTTCTCTTCCCTCTGCACTAAAAGTAACAGCTGGGTCCCCTTCTTTTACCTCAATTTTTGAAGTGCAGATTCATCCTGTAAATGGTTAGGAGGTATGGCATGAGGGTTCTTAGAGGCACACAGAAGTCAGATGCCAACATTTGTACATGTGGGTGAGTGTGGCTGATGCTCATAGGCCTGAGATGTTGATACCTGGTATCCAATGTGGAGGTATTTTTGTCAGAAGTCACATGGCACCAGGTTATAGTCTAACAGGTTTATTTGAAATCACAAGCTCTCCGAGTTGCTGCTCCTTCACCAGGTGAAGTAAAAGGGAAGTGCACAGCCTGTATCAGTATTAATTTACAAGCAGTCAATAGCACCAATCATTCAGGTCATTAAAATAAATTGAAAATAGTTGAGAACTAGAGCTTTATACATTTTATATTACCAACCAGATATCTAAGTGCATTGCATCTATAGGTTCGCCTTTCCTTAAATTGTTACTCCCTAAAATAGTCAAACATGATTTCCCTTTGTGACAAAGTTCCTCCTATAACAAAGTTATCTTGTCGGGTTTTTATTTTCAGTGAGGTTGTAAAAGACTCAAACTCTGAAAAGTCTAAGTTGAAGAGTTTTAGGGCCAATTTGATTGTAGCTAACAGATATTGCCAGAGACAAAGGCTTTCGGGTTTTTGACAAAAAAAAATTATAATGAAAGGAGAGCAACCAGTTCTCCCTGATGTGGAAGAGGCAGTGTTAGACTGAGGTGAACAAAGTTTACAACACCAGGTTATAGCCCAAGCATTAGCTTCCGGAGCGCTGTTTATCAGGTGGTTGTAAAGGAGCAGCACTCTGAAAGCTAGTGCTTCAAAATAAACTTGTTGGACTATAACCTGGTGTTGTGTGATTTTTAGCCAGTTCTTCCAGCTCAGCTTTTCTCTGGTATGGTTTGGTTTGGTTTTTAGCAAGAGTGTGGAGTGCTGGACCCAAGAAGCAGATCCAGGCTAAACTCTCTCTGACTTCTCTCCTGTCAGAACCTGAGTTTGATTTTACCTTTTTGCCAAGATGTTTATGGGCATTGTTGCAAATATTGGGAACAGTATGATTATAAGTTGGGATAATCTGTTGGGTTTTTGCATGGGTTAAGCTATTTGGCATTCAGTTCTCTTTTGTTTGTGTTTCATTTGGCAATCTTGTAAATAAATTCGGTATGTTCAAAGCTTAGTGGTTTGACCAGCTGCATCTGTCCTGGAATATCCATGTTACATCTGCTTAAAACAATGAGCAAAGTTAGGGTATGGGCTACTTTCTTGAAATGTTTTGAAGGGGTCTGGCCTGTCCATAACACCTTAAGTAAAACCACATTGACTTTACCTGATTACATTTTGATTTCCTAAGTGTGCTAAGTGTGTTTAATAATACATTCAGGCAATTTCCTTCTGACAGATGTTACGTTAACTGCCCTGCAGTCTCCTGTGTCCTCTTGTCACCCGTTTTGAATTGCAGAGTTATATTCACTCTTCCAACCAGATGGAACTTTTCTAGAATCTAGGGAATTTTGGAAAATCAAAATGAATGCATCTACTATCTCTGCAGCCACTTCTTTTAAGACTCAAGAATAAAACTAATCAGCCCCTGGGATCTTGCCATTGCTTAGTTGTGATTTTCTTAGTACCTTTCCCTGATGATTGTAATTATTTTAAGTTTACATCTTCCTTTCACGTGTTGATGAACACTTATTTCTGGGATATCATTTGTATCCTTGACAAACACAGAAAATATCTGTCTGGGTCATCCAACATTTCTTTATTATCTTCTATTATCTATCAGGCTCACTGTTTAGAAGATCACTGTTCACTATTTAATTATTTGTTTTTATATATCCATATAAACTTTTGCTGTTAGGTTTTTTAAATATTTCTAGCTAGCTTTCTCTAATACTCTAATTTCATGTTTTTTATTATTCTTATTGTGATCATTTTCATTTCTTAGTTTTTACCTAATCTTCTGATTTGCCACTGATCTTCATTAAAACACCAGAACATAAGATGTAGGAGCTGAAATAGCCCATTAAGCCCATTGAGTCTGCTCTGCCATTCAATGAGGTTATGGCTAATCTTATAATCCTCAAATCCATGCGCTTGCCTCTCTCCCAAAACTCTTGATTCCTTTACTGATTAAAAATCTGTCTATCTCAATCTTGAATATATATATTGATCCAGTATTGAGAACCCTCTGCAATAAAGAATTCCACAGATTAATTATCCTATAAAAACAAAATCCTCCTCCTCATCTCTGTCTTAAATGTGCAATCCATTATTCTGAGAATGTGTTTTCTGGACTCTTCACAAGATAGAATATAGGACATAGAACTGCACAGTACAGGAACGGATCCTTCAGCCCACAATGACACTGAATTAAAGTAATCACTTCTGCCTACCTTTGGTCCATCCATTCCTTGCATACCCATGTGCTTATCTAAAAGTCCTTTAAACGCTCCTATGTTATCTGCCTCCACCACCAAGCTCTTTTCCCGGGGTTGGGGGAGTCCAGAACTAGAGGGCATAGGTTTTGGGTGAGTGGGGAAAGATTTAAAAGGAACCTAAGGGGCAACTTATTCACACAACAGGTGGTGCATATATGAAATGAGCTTAAATTACAACATTTAAAATGCATCTGGATGAGTATGTGAATAGGAAGGGTTTAGAGGGGTATTAGGTTAAAAACAAGGACTGCACGTACTGGAAACCAGAGTCTAGATCAGAGTAATGCTGGAAAAGCACAGTAGGTCAGGCAGCATCCGAGGAGCAGGAAAATCGACGTTTCGGGCAAAAGCCTTTCATCAGGAATAGAGGCAGGATGCCTGCAGAGTGGAGAGATAAATGAGAGGGGGGTGGGGGTGGGGAGAGAGTAGCATAGAGTACAATAGATGAATGGGGGTGGGAATGGAGGTGATAGGTCAGAGAGGAGGGTGGAGTGGATAGGTGGAAAGGAAGATAGGCAGGTATGGCAGGTCACGAGGGCGGTGCTGAGCTGGAGCTGAGGTGAGGTGGGAAGGGGAAATGAGGAAACTGGTGAAATCCATATTGATGCCCTGGGGTTGAAGTGTTCCAAGGCGGAAGATGAGCGAAGTGCTGGCAAATGGGACTAGATGAATTTAGAATATCTGGTCATCATGGATGAATTGGACCGAAGGGTCTGTTTTCGTGTTAGACATCTCTATAAATCTATGACTCTATGCCCACTCTTGACAGCACATTCCTGACTCCTACAACCCTCTGTGTAAAAATCTAGCCAGCCCCCCCCCCAGCCTTCCCCCCACCCCACCCCATCTCCTTTGAACTTGTCCCACTCACCTTCAATGCATGCTTCCTCATTTCAGGCAAAATAATTCTGATCATCAACCCTATCTATGCATCTAATAATTTTATTGACTTCTATAAATGATGAAGCAATCTCTTTGCATCTATCCTGTCAAGTCCCCTAAGAATCTGTATTTTCAACGAGATCACGTATCATTCTTCTTAATTCCAATGAGTACAGACCAAATTTCTTACCCTCTCCTCATACCAAGTTTCAACCTAATGAACCTTCTCTGGACTGCCTCCAGTGGCAGCATATCTTCCATTATTTAAGGAGCCTAAAACTGCTCACAGTATTCCAGCTATTGTCTGACTATTGCCTTTTATAGTTTTAACAAAACCTCCTTATTTTTATACTCTGTTCCCTTTGAAATAAAGATCAACATTCCAATAGCCTCCTCTATTACCTACTGAATTTGGATGCTAGCATTTTGCGATTTATGCATTAAGACTCCCAAATCTCTGAATAAAAACCAAAAGCACTGTGGATGCTGCAAATCAGAAACAAGAACAGAAATTGCTCGAAAATCTCAGCAAGTCTGGTAGCATCGGTGGAGAGAAATCAGAGTTAACATTTCAGATCCAATGACACTTCCTCAGGACTGTCAAAGGGTCACTGGACCTGAAATGTTAACTCTGATTTCTCTCCACAGATGCTGCCAGACCTGCTGAGTTTTTTCAGCAACTTCTGTTTTTGTTCCCAAATCTCTCTGCTCTGTAGCATTCTATAGTATTTGCCTATTTAAATAATAATCAACTCCACAATGCTTCAAGCCACATTGCCCCACCTCATGTTTTCCCAATTATTCTGTGATGTTTTTGCCCACTTGTATAATTGTCTATTTCCCCCTATAGGCTGATTTGGATGTGTCGGTGTTAGACTGGGGTGTACAAAGTTATAAAAACACACAACACCAGGTTATAGTCTAACCTGGACTATATAAAATGTTTTTGCTGTAAATTCTGTGTCTTATGATCTTATACTCCACAACTGCCTGATGAAGGAGCAGCGCATCAAAAGCTAATGCTTCCAAATAAACCTATTGGACTATAATCTGGTGTTGTGTGATTTTTAGCTTTGTAAACCCCTGTGGACTCTTTCTCTCATCCTCATCACATGCCTTCCCACTTAATTTTGTGCCACCCACATACTTGGCTATACATTCACTTTCCTCATACATGTCATTAATATATACTGTAAATAATTGTGGCCCCAGCACTGCTCCTTGGGACACTGTACTAGTTGTAGGTTGCCATCCTGAAAAATAACCCCCTTATTCCAACTCCTTGACTTCTATTAGTTAATGATTACTCCATTCGCGACCTAATACACTACCTTCAACATCATGATCTATGAACTTATTGAACAGCCTAATGTATGGTAACTCATCAAATACCATCTGAGAATCCAAACATTTTACATCCACTGCTTCCCTTTATCTAGCCTGCTCGTCTTCTTCCTGTTTTAAGTAAAAGTGTTACATCTGGGATTTCCCTAGAATCTAGGGATTCATGAAAATTTGCTATCAGTTCATCTATTATCTGTGTAACTGCTTCCTTTAATATCATAGGATACTTCCCATCATGCCCAGAGGGGGTTACTAGTCTTTAGCTCCATTAGTTTTACTAGCACTTTTTCTCTAGTGAGAGTTATTGTAGCTATTTCTTCGCTCCCTTTACCTCTTGAATATTTAGTAATTTTGGAATGTTATTCATGTCTTCTACTGTGAAGACTGATGCAAAGTATTTATTCAACTTCTGTACCATTTCCTGCTTCACTATTGTTATTTCCCCAACCTCATTTTTCTGAAGGGCACATGTTCACGTTGGCTTCTCTCTTCCTTTAAAATGAGCCTTTCTGGAGATGATGTAAAGGAGCTGATGTTGGATTGGGGTGGACAAAGTTAAAAATCATACAACACCAAGTTAAAATTCAACAAGTTTATTTGGAAGCATGAAGGAGCAGTGCTCTGAAAGCTAGTGCTTCCAAATAATCCTGTTGGTCAATACCTGGTATTGTGTGATTTTTAACCTTTTTAGAGAAGCTTATTCTGTCCATTTTAGGTAAGTTTGCCTTTACAGTTGATCTTTTTTTCTCCTGTTTTTCATGAATTATACACTTATTCTTTTAATTTGATACTCTTTAATTTTTTTAGCATGCCATAGATGGTGCATCCTTCCTCAGGAGTCTTCTTTTTCACTAGAATGTATCTTTGTTAAGTGTCATGAAATTTTCCTTAAATGTCTGTATCAATATCTCTAATATTACACACACGAAACTAACCTGGGTGGCATGGTGGCTGGGTGGCTACCATTGCTTCCTCACAGGGCTAGGGAGCCAGGTTTGAATCGAGCCTCGGGTGACTATGTGGAGTTTACACTTTCTCTCTGTGTTTGTGTGGGTTTCCTTCTACAATCTAAGGAGGTGCAGTTTAGGTGGATTGGCCACGGGAAATACAGGGAGAGGGTGGGTCTGGGTGCGATGCTGTTTGGAGCGTTGGCTTGGACTCGATGGGCCAAATAGTCTGTTTCCTCACTGTAGGGATTTTATGCTTCTGGCTTTCAAGTGCACACTTGTATTTAGCTCCTCATATTTGTTCCTATTTAAATTTCAAACACTTGCCTTAGACCCAGTCTTTTTTCTCTTAAACTGAATTCAGTCAGGATATTTAACAACATTCAAATACACTGTGGATGTAGATTTGCTCGCTGAGCTGAAAGATTCATTTCCAGATGTTTCATTACCCAATTAGGTAACATCTTCAGTGGGCCTCATGCGAAGCAATGCTGGAAATTCCTGCTTTCTATTTATATGTTTGGGTTTCTTTGGGTTGGTGATATCATTTCCTGTGATTATGTTATTTCCTGAGGTGAAGTCACTTCCTGTTCCTTTTCTCAGGGGGTGGTAGATGGGGTCTAACTTGATGTGTTTGTTGATGGAGTTCCAATTGGAATGCCATACTTCTAGGAATTCTCATGCCTGTCTTTGTTTGGCTTGTCCGAGGATGGATGTATTGTCCCAGTCGAAGTGGTGTCCTTCCTCATCCGTATGTGAGGATACTAGTGAGAGAGGGCCATGTCTTTTTGTAGCTAGTTGGTGGCTAGTTTTCTGCCTGTTTATCCAATGTAGTGTTTGTTACAGTCCTTGCACGGTATTTTGTAAATGACATTAGTTTTGTTCATTGTCTGTATAGGGTTCTTCAAGTTCATTAGCTGCTGTTCTAGTGTGTTGGTGGGTGTCCTGACATCTTTTGACAAATTTGTCCCTACAATGTGTGCAAATTTCCACACTCAACAGTGGTAAAGTTAACAAGCATTTCAAAGACATGCCATTAGAAGTTAAAACCAATTGTTGCAAATGGGTGTGTGGTGGCTGAAGTTTACATGGGAGCTGCCAGAAGAGAAATCAGCAGGAAACAAATCCAATTTCTGTGATTGGATCCCATTGTCATGGGGTTCTTGGCCTGAAGTTTGCCTATTTGGAGTTGGGAAATTGGGCAATCCATTTATCTTGTCAAGAAGTAGCTTAAAAAAGGTGAACTTCAGCGATAGAAACACCATGAAACAATTGTGTTCAGAAAGCTATGGAAGGATGAGAATTCATTAAAGTAGAAATCCTAAAAGGAAACATCGAGAAGATACATGGCTGTAGTTGAAAATGTTTTTTATGTATCAATGTAAAAGGCAGTCTCCGAACCTGTAATGTCCATAGTTAATCAATAGTGGAAGAAACTCGTGGCAGTCATTTGACCGCATTTCCAAGCATCCTTGAGGCCTCGTGTTCATAGCACAAGGAACTAAATCGACTCATAATTTGAAAGGATATTAAATCTTCAGCAAGTCAGTAAAATGAACAATCACTTTGATTTGTTCATATCTTATTTTTGAACACAAAAGGATTTATTGAGAAAAAAAAGTGAGATTCGTATAACTTGGTCTAACATGTTGAGTGGAGGCAAACTCTAAACATTCAATGCATGTGAACTCTGCTTTTTCAAAAAGATCTTAAAGCACAGATAAAGAGTTTCTACTGTCTTGCCTTTGACTGTCGTATAGCAAGGCATTTTTGTTTCATGCAATAGGGAAAATGAGCTCTACCTATTGTATGCCTATAATAGGATTGAGACATTTAATTGTTCCACTGTTTGGTTCCCCCAGCTCTTATTTAACTAAGATTTATCGGCCCTTTTTTAATAACGATTGAAATGAGATTTTGTGCTCACAGAGTCATAAAATTGTTTCTGAATACATTTCAATGTCACACAAAGCTTTGGTCTGTTAATGAAAGAGCCTTTTACTTTTCTGAATTTGGAGGCTTTGTAGAATTTGTTTGGTGCTTAATAAACTTCATAAGATCTGGGTCTTAACAGGAA
Organism: Chiloscyllium plagiosum; assembly: GCF_004010195.1. Taxonomy (NCBI): domain Eukaryota; kingdom Metazoa; phylum Chordata; class Chondrichthyes; order Orectolobiformes; family Hemiscylliidae; genus Chiloscyllium; species Chiloscyllium plagiosum. The sequence goes on from NC_057710.1 coordinate 38,794,036, forward strand.
AATACATCACAGCATGACTAGACAATGACTATTATACTAAGAACTGAACATCATGATACTGATGAGAAGGTGTGTGCTCTCTGCTCTTACCCTGTGGCATCCTGAAGTTTATTTCCATGAAGTGGCCAGCCAATATCCTTCTGAAGTCATTCATCATTTCCACTTTCAACACAACTTCCAGCAGGTTTAGGACATTAATACTCGGTATATAAAGAAGTTCATCCTTTTTATCTCTCCATTTCATCTTTTGCTCCAAGTCTTAAATCTGTCCACCATAGCTCTTTTACTATCAGCTGATACAAACATTTTATTGTGTACCTTATCTAAACTGGTAAATCTTGTATATTTCCATCAAATCCCCTTAGTCTCTTGTCTTCCAAAGACAACAATCCAATCTTCTCCGTGCTAACCTTCCAGGTAAAATCCCCACCAAGGAACTGGAGAAAATTACAATCACCAGGGAACTGGAACTGAGCAAACTGTTGGAGCTATCAGCTCACAAGTTCCCGGGTGTAGATGGATTTCACCTTTTGGTCTTAAAAGGTATCAATGAAATAATTAAAGCATTGATTTTAATTTTCCAAAATTCCTTAGATTTGATCCCTTAGATTCAAAGGCAGCAAATAGAGTCATAGAGATGTACAGCACGGAAACAGACCCTTCAGTCCAACTCATCCATGCCAACCAAATATCCCAACCCAATCTAGTCCCACCTGCCAGCACCCGACCATATCTTTCCAAACCCTTCCTATTCATATACACATCCAGATGCTTTTTAAATGTTGCAATTGTACTAACCTCCACTACTTCCTCTGGCAGCCTATTCCACACACACACCATGTGTGAAATGTGTGAAAACATTGCCCCTTAGGTCTCTTTTATATCTTTCCCCTCTCAACCTAAATCTATGCTCTTGAGTTCTGGACTCCACACCCCAGGGAAAAGACCTTGTCTATTTACTCTATCCATGCCCTTGATGATTTCATAAACCTCTATAAGGTCACCCCTCAGCTTCCGACACTCCACAGAAAACAGCCTAACCTATTCAACCTCTCCCTATAGCTCAAATCCTCCAACCCTGGCAATATCCTTGTAAACCTTTTCTGAAGCCCTTCAAGTTTCACATCATCCTTTCAATAGGAAAGAGACCAGAATTGCACACAATATTCCAAAAGTGACCTAGCCTTTGTCCTATACAGCCACAACATGACCTCCCAACTCCTGTACTCAATACTCTGACCAGTAAAGAAGAGCCTACCAAATGTCTTCTTCACTATCCTATCTATCTGTGACTCTACTTTCAAGGAGCTATGAACCTGCACTCCAAGGTCTCTTTGTTCAGCAACACACCCTTGGACCTTACCATTAAGTATATAAGTCCTGCTAAGATTTGCTTTCCCAAAATTCAGCACCTTGCATTTATCTAAATTAAACTCCATCTGGCACTCCTCAGCCCATTGCCCTATCTGATCAAATGTAACTCCTTTATTCAAAAAATGAGGGAGAGAGAAAATAGGGAACTACAGATGAGTTAGCTTGACATCTGTCATAAGGAAGACGTTTGTAGCTCTTATTAAAATAATTCTAGCAAGCCACTTTTGAACAAAATTTCAAAAGGCAAGCAGAATCAACATGGTTTTGTGAAAGGGAAATCATGTTTAAACAATTTATTGGATTTCTTTGAAGAAGTCACATCTGGTGAGGAAAGGGAGAAACCAGTGGATGTACTGTACTTTGATTCTCAAAGAACATTTGATGCAGTGTCACAACAAGGGTTATTTCAAAAAATAAAAGCATATAATGTAGGAGGTAGCATAAAACTATAGAAAGAAGAATGGCTGGTTAACAGGAAGTAAACAGTAGAGTTAAATGGATCTTTTTCAGGTTGGTAAGACATAACGAGTACTATTTAAATGACTTGGATGAAGGAACAGAAGGTATGGTTCCCAAATTTCAATATGTTTTGATAAAAATGTTATTTCAGTTTAGATAATTTATTTTACATTGTTTTCATGAAGCTTCACAAGCCTGCGTAGTCAACCAATTGCCTTGACCATTTTAAGTCAGAGCAATTGTTATGCCATTACAGACACAACCATATTGCTGTGGGTCTGAAGTCACGTGTAGACCAGACCAGCTAAGGATGACTGACCTCCTTCCCTAAAGGGCATTAGTGAAGTAGATGGATTTTCTCTGATAATCAACTGTGGTTTATGGTCATCATCAAAAACTTAGTTCCAGACATTTATTGAATTCAAATCCCACTCTTTTCCATGGCTGCATTTGAACCTCAGTCTCCATAACATTACCTGAGCTTCTGAAATAATCATCAAGTGATAATACACTGAACCATTGCCTCCCCACTGTTGCTATCTTCACAATTGTTATCCCCTTATCTCCCCACTGACTGCAGGCCCAATCCTGAAGAACAGCTTGCCAGATCTCCTTGCGTTGTCTCCCCAAACACCTTTCCCCTTAGTTTCTGTGGATGGACATGATGGGCTGACTATAGCCGAACCCCTTGAGCGACTTATTATATTATTATTTAATTCATTATTGTCACATGTAAAGAAGTACAGTACAATGAAAATTGTTGTCTTCAGTGCTTTACAGGCAGATCATACTGTACAAGTGGCTTAACCAGACAGGCCTGAACTAAATACACTCAGACCCCTGACTGATGCCTATCTACTCAACCTCATAAGCCCTACCCCTCAGATTGCCTGCTATGGAACTACAGGACTGACCATAGCTAAACCCTCTAGACTACAGAGACATGGACACCTGACTAAGAACATCTCAATCAGGCCCTAGACTGTGGCCAATCCCCTGGACAGGTTTCAGTGGGTACCCTGGACTTACTATGTCAGGACTCCATGACTCTATGACTAACATGTGCTTCCATGGACTTTAGCGAGGGCTTCGTCCCTAAAGATTTGAGACATGGCTGCTTGCTTGCTGCACACGCAAAAAAGCTACTGACCCATGTTGCATTGTGAGATTGGTGTGGCACACTGCTGTACAGCAAGATGTACACTTCCTTTAATGAGAACTGCAGCCAGCATGGCCTGCTTTTATTACTGCACTAATTGGCATGACAAAGCAAAACAAGACATGTGCATTTTGGTAGGCCAATGTGAGTAAGGTGTAAGATGAAGTGAGCGTCCTGAGATGCAGGCTGGTCCATGAGCTGGGACTGCCTGTCTGTGTGTTCACAGTGTCCTGCCTCAGCCTTCTCAGTGGTAGGTGCTGATACATCTTGCAAAGCAAATCTGTGGTTCCGGAGCCATAAAGATCCGAAGGAGTTGGCAAATACAGTCAGCCAATGTCTGTAAATGAGGGTCACAAGCAGCTGGTGCCCATGGATTATGCCCTGAGATTCTGTTTGCTGCTAAGCAACATGGAGATCCTTTGGAGCAAGCAGCAAGCTGAACTACCTGCTCTAATTGCAATGTTGAGATTTCTCAACACTTAGTTTATTCAATGCATTTGGCAAGATAGGAAGCTGAATATTAATGAATTGAGCCAGGGTATTAACAAGACATTTAACAAGCAATAATCCCCGAGTAAATTGCAGTTCACCGATGCCTAGCAAGAATCTTGACTCAACACTGGACAAAATCATAAGAAATGGAGCAAGATGCTTCCAATGTTAAGATGATGTGAGGTATTGATGTTGGACTGGGGTGGACAAAGCCAAAAATCACACAATACCAGGTTATAGTACAACAGGTTTATTTGAAACTGCAAACTTTGGGAACCACCACTCCTTCCTCAGGGGCTGCAAAAGCTTGTGGTTTCAAATAATCCTGTTGGACTATAACCCAATGTTGTGTGATCTTTAACAATATTAAGATGGGCCTCACGGGAACGCTTGCCTGATCCTGCCATATCTTGCCACAGCCCAGGGCTCTCAAACCCTTCTAAGGTTGTGTTCTTGGAGTCAGAGAAGTACAGCACAGAAACAGACCATTTAGTCCAACTCGTACATGCCAACCAGATATCCTAACCTAATCTAGTCCCATTTGCCAGCACTTGGCCCATATCCCTCTGAGCCCATAATTAAAGTTAAAAGGATTGAAAGCATTGAAAAATTTTACTTGATCGGAGAGATCTAGCCAAGTTTTCCAAAGTGTATGTCATGCCTAACAAACCTGATAGAGGTTTTTTTGAAGAACTGACAAAAATATTAGATGCAAATATCTATGGATGTTATTTATATGAACTTAAAATTAAAATTATAGAAAGTAACCAAAAAGTCTGATGATAAACGAGAATACCAGAGGATAGAAGTTAGGTTTGAATCCTGGCTAGGTCATACCAATTGAGCAGTTCTGCACTCCACACTTACAAAGAAAATATCAACCTTGGAGAGGGTGTTGCATAGATTTTTTTCACCTAAGAGCTATGTGGACGCTAAGATCTCAATTACGTAGAAAGATTCCACAATTCCGATGCATGGCAGAAATTCACCAAGGCTCCTTAGACAGCACCTTCCAAGCCCATTGCCAATACAACCTGGAAGGACAAAAGCAGCAGATACATTGGACACCACTGTGTGGATGTTCCTATCCAAACCATTTACCTTCCTGACTTGGAAATAGATTAGATTTCCTCCAGTGTGGAAACAGGCCCTTCGGCCCAACCAGTCCACATCGACCCTCCAAAGAGTAACCCACCCAGATCCATTTCCTTCTGACTAATGCACCTAACACTATGGGCATTTTAGCGTGACCAATTCACCTGACCTGCACGTCTTTGGACTATGGGAGGAAACCAGAGCACACCCATGCAGACACGGGGAGAATGTGCAAACTCCACACCGACAGTCACCTGAGGCTGGAATCGAACCTAGGGTCCTGATGCTGTGAGGCAGCAGTGCTAACCACTAAGCCACCTTCAGTGTCATTGGGTCAGAATTCCCTTCCTAATGGCATCTACCTACACCACATGGTCTGTACCAGTTCATGAAGCCAACACACCGCTACTTTCTCAAGAGCAACTTGCTGACCCAGCAAACAATGCCCATGACTCATGAGTGATTAAAAAAATCCTGGGAATTTGTATAGGTAAGGAGTGATTTTATTGAAGATTTCAGGATATTGAGGGGAACAGATAGAATAAGTAGTGTGAAAGTATTCCACAGATTGGGAATTAGAACCAGAACTTTCAGGAATTAATTTTGGATACAGCTTTACTCACATACAGCAGTAGAACTTTGAAAATTTCTTCTGAAAATTGGACAATGGATGTTAGATCAATAGTTATTTTTAAATCTGTGATTGGTAGAGGTTTGTTAACCCAAGGACTGTTAAAGAATGTGGGCAAGCTTTCGAACAAAATGGTGGCCATGTAGCAGGGCTGTGTGCGGGCTCCTTAGCCTGGGGCTTGTCCACTCCCATCTGTTTTCTTTCTTTTAACTTCTGCTATTTTTCTTTTCTCATTTTTTTCCTCATTTTTAAAAAGCCTTTTGCAGAGGGTTAGTCAGCAGCATCGGCACAGCACAAAGAGTAGGCCATGCGCAGAATGGCGGTCACCTCCTGGCAGTCTGAGGCAGTGGCAGCCGTGGCTCCTCCTGGCATTCAGGGCCAGTGGCAGCAGCAGCGATGGTGGTAACACTCCTCCAGCGATTGGAAGCAGAAACAGCAGCTTCAGTGGCAGAAGGAACGCAGCTCCTTCCAGCGACTGATGCAAGACTCGCAGGATGACCAAGACGTCAGGCCATGACTGGGCCCATGTGCCTGCATCAGCGGTTCCAAAAACCTTTTTGGAGATAAGACTTAGATTTTGAGATATGGATTTTTTTTATTACCTTTTGGTTTTATTTTATTTCTGCTGGCATTTTTTTTGAGATTCTGTAACCAAGATGGCACTGCAGAATAACAACTTTGTACACTTTTCACTGTACTCACATATTCCTGTACTTGAGTACACAAGACAACATTTAATTCTATTTCTAAAGACAAATGCAATATCTAGAGTTGGATTGCCAATCAACAATGATCTCATTGGCTGGTGCAATTGTTTTGAGAGGGTTAAGCAATTTAATCCTCTACCTGTGTACACTGGAAATACTTCAAGTGCCGGGCGTAGAACATTGGTCAGGGTGCAAAGAAAAATAGGAAACAATCAACCCCTTGATCCAAGGGTTTAAAAAAGTTATAAACAAATCAAGTTATAAGGAAGTGTAATTCAAAAGAGGAATTAAATGCTGCCTAAGGTCCACTTCAAGAATCCGATGAATACATCCACATTGATCCAGGACATTTATCAGATAAATAGATTCACTGAGTTCCACTGATGAATTTGAGGACAATTCTATAGCATACCAGTAACTAGTCAGTATAAGCCAGTAATATGCCATCTTTACTGCATTGGGTGGATTGATGGGGGCACCAAAATGGACCACAAAATTCATGGATGAGGAGTGGTAAAAGAATGCTGTCAACTTATAACCTTTAATTGTCCCTTTGAATTAAGTATTCCCAGAATTAACTGGGCATCACACTTTATTAAGCAGGAAAGTGAAAGCTTAATGGAATCAACACACCCATCAAAAGTCTAATAGGGATCGCATGATTGTTCAGTAGTTAGCACTGCTGCCTCACAGAGCCAGGGACCTGGTTTCAATTCCACCCTTGGGTGACTGCCTTTGTGGAGTTTGTGCATTCTCCCCGTGTCTGTATGGGTTTCCCTTGGGTGCTCTGGTTCCCTCCTATAATCCAAAGTTGTGCTGGTTAGGTGGATTGGCTGTGTTTAATTGCCGATTGTGTCCAAGAATGGGCAGGTTAGGTGGATTAGCCATTGGCGATACATAGAACAGTACAGCACAGTACAGGCCCTTGATGTTGTGCTGACCTTATATCCTATTCTAAGATCAAACAAATCTACATACCCTTCATTTTACTATCATCCATGCGCCTATCCAGGAGTCTCTCAAATGTCCCTAATGTGTCTGACTCTACTACTACTGCTGGCAGTGCATTCCACGCACCCACCACTTTTTGTGTAAAGAACTAACCTCTGACATCTTCCCTAAATCTTCCTTCAATCAGCTTAAAATTATGCCCCCTTGTGTTGCTATTTCTGCCCTGGGAAAAAGTCTCTGACTATTCACTTTATCTATGCCTCTCATCATCTTGTGCATCTCTATCAAGTTGCCTCTCACCCTTCTTCGCTCCAATGAGAAAAGCCTTAGTTCCCTCAATCTTTCTTCATAAGACATGCCCTTCTCTCAAGCTTCCATATCCTTCCTATAATGAGGTGACCAGAACTGAATACAATATTCCAAGTGTGGTCTAACCAGGGTTCCATAGATCTGCAGTATAACCTCATGGCTCTTAAACTCAATCCCCCTGTTAAAGAAAGCCAAGTCACCATACCACTTCTTGACAACCCTATCGACGTGAGTGGCCACTTTGAGGGATCTATGGACATGGACCCCAAGATCCCTTTGTTCCTTCACACTGCCAAGAATCCTGCCTTTAACCCTGAATTCTGAATTCAGACTTGAACTTCCAAAATGAATCACTTCACACTTTTTCAGGTTGAACTCAAACGCCACTTATTAGCCTAGTTCTACATCCTGAAGAAGGGCTTATGCCCGAAACGTCGATTCTCCTGTTCCTGGATGCTGCCTGACCTGCTGCGCTTTTCCAGCAACACATTTTCAGCTCTGATCTCCAGCATCTGCAGACCTCACTTTCTCCTCAGTTCTACATCCTGTCAATGTCCTGTTGCAACCTGCAACAGCACTCCACCAATCATTGTGTCATCGTCAAACTTACTATCCCTTCCATGCCCTCATTCAGGTCATTTATAAAAATCACAAACAGCAGAGGTCCCAGAACAGATCCCTACAGAACACCACAGATCACTGAGCTCCAGGCTGAATACTTTCAATTAACTACCATCCTTTGTCTTCTATGAGCCAGCCAATTCAGTACCCAGAGTGTCAAATTTCCCTGTATCCTATGCTTCCTTACTTTCTGAATGAGCCTACCATGGGGAACCTAACAAATGCCTTGATAATACCCACGTACACCACATCAACTGCTCAACCTTCATCAATGTGTTTTGTCAAATCATCAAAGGATTCAATTAGGCTTGTGAGGCATGACCTGCCCCTCACAAAACGTTAGGGTAGGAGAATGGTTCTGGATGTGATGGTCTTTGAAGGGTCAGTGTGAGCTCTACAGCTTCCATACTGTAGAGATTCTATGATATTTACTGACACTAGAATCATTGTTTATTTGGATATAAACAGAGAAAAAAAACTACGGTTATGACTTCAGATGCAGCCGACTGAATTGCAAATGTGCCTGTCCATATCTAAGAGTATTTTTTAGTGTCCGGTTTTTGCCTATGTTTCTAGACATTCTGCTTCCTGAATGTACTAACTGATTGAGAGATTATTGCCACAAATGATCATGAAACTAAGCCAAAAGAAATTCCCAGGAAAAGTGAATTGAAAAATGACAAGCAATTCCCTGTTCCTTGTGCCCTACTTAACTTCAGATTATAATACATGCTTCCATTCTCCTCCTTTTATCTGTTTGCACTTTCTGGAAAACAATCAATTTGTATTATTGGATTGTGAGAGGCTGAATGGAAGAATATAACATTTGGAGTCTATTCTCCACAAGAGGAGGTGAATTGGGCACCTTTAACTCAGTTATGCCCACTGTTGTATTTATAGACTTACATATCCAACGATTTAAGAGACAGGAAATGAGACAATGGAGAACAAATTTTAATTAAAGATTTAAAAATAAAATGAAGGAAAAAATTGATGAAATATCCTTTTGAGTCACCTGCGAAATTTAATTCACAACATCTATTAATTATTCCCTATTGCAATCCATTACAAACAGCTATTCCCAGAACGGTCTATTATATTACTAAAAGTGTTCTATTGTGGACAGAGTTTCAGGCAACATTAGTAAAATCTTTTTTCAGGATCCAAATTCTTGTAGATGAATGTCTGGGCTTTATTTATTAAGCGTGATCTTAATTGCAGCACAAAAGCTTCCTGCATTCTGACTCTAAGCATGCTCAGCATTTTAAAACAAAGCACTCATGAACCACTTGCCAAAGCATCTATTAACATTGTTCTGATTAATTGTCCTCACCAGATTTAGAGAGATAAAATAGCTACTCTATTAATTACAATGATTATTATTTACTGCAAAATGGGTTTCTCCACAAAATTTAAAATCGTGAACAAATTAATAATGTACAATAAGAAAGAGCTATTTTATCTTCACAAACAGGATTTGTGTTCAATAGTTTCTTGTTAGTGAAATTATTCATTATTTTGGTGTGCTTCTAACTAACATTTTAAGTCCATATAGAGTTGCTACAGTATTATACCCCTACAGGTCTCCATTATAAAATTCAGTAAGATTTTTAGATAATAGGAGCATTAAGATTCCATATTTTGTAATGGATTACTCATTTGTTATAGTCAAATAAGGATAGTTAGGAAGAGAAAACAAAAAGGCATTCTTTGGAAAAATGAAAATTGAACTTAATGAAGCTAAAGGAGTTATTCTCTTACAACACATTTTTTAAACTACTTAAGGGTTGGTATTGTGCAAAATATAACACAATAATGAAGCAGCCGCCCCCATTGATTAAATGTATTTATCTAGCAAGTGGCTGAACCATGTATAGAAATATATGTTTATATTGTGCCTTGCTCACACCTCAGGACCTCAAGAAACATGATCTAACTAATGGCTTGCTTTTGACTTAAAGTGGAGTCACTGTTGTTATATAGGTGAACATGGTAGCAAAATCACCAATAGCAGAATACCTCAAACAGCAAAAAATGGTGTTGTTTGAGGGTGGGGAAATGGGAGATGGTAGAGGATAAGAAAGAGAAACAAATTCATGCAATTCTTAGCCTGACAGACAAGTAGTTTGCCTTGGAAAGTTGAAAACAATTCTGATGGAAGAAATGCTTACTTTTTAGTATTTTACAATTAAACTTGCTGCAGTAAGGTATTGAAACTAAATAAATCCTATTGGGAAAAGCAGATAATGTAGGAGGAGAGGAATATGTATTGCATCAGAGAATGGTTATGGCAGTGAGAGAGGCCATTCAGTCCAATATATACTTCCCTGCTTCTTCCAAGACTATTTCAAATCATGCTACTCCCTACCTTTTCCTCATAGTCCTGCAAAATCTTCATCCAGTTAATGATCCAATTCTGATTTGAAAGCTAGAGTTGCACCTGCATTAACTATATTTTCAGCCAATGCATTCCAAATCCTATAGATTCATAATGTATAAAAGCATTTCCTCATGTCACCATTAATTCTTTTGACAATCATTCTAAATAGAAGTCCTCTGTTTCTTAATCCTTCCAGCAATTGAAAGTTTCTCTCTGTCTACTGTACTTAATTGCCTCACAACTTTGAATACCTTTCCCAAATCTCCTCTTATCTGTCACCTCTCCAAGGAGAACAACTCAATTTATTTTGGCTTCTGACATTCCTCAGTCCTGGAACAATTCTCATAAATATTTTCTGTACCATCTCTAAAGCCTTCACATCCTTCCAAAAGTATTGTACCTAAAACTGGTTCCAGTTCTCCAATTGAGGCCAGGCCAGTGTTCGATACAAGTTTATCAAAACTTCCCTGCTTTGGTGCTTTATACTCCTACTTATGAAGCCTATATTCCTGTATGCTTTCTTAATCATAACCTAATTTATGCATATATATCCCCAGGTCCCTGTTCTCTTGCACACACTTGAAAATTGCATCTCATTGTATTTTCGCTCTTCTCATTTTTCTGACTAAAATAAAATTCACTGCATTCAATTTCACCTCCCACTTCTCTGCCAATTTGACCAAACAATTCAAACCCTTTTGAAGTTTACCACTGACCTTGTCCCAATTCACAGTGGGTTAAATTTTGTGTTATCTATAATATAATGACCAAAGCTGGAGAAGTCATTGTCACTCCTACCAGGTTTCATAATAATCATAATTATAGGTTTAGGATTAAACAAAACTCAATCAAAAAAGATGCATTAATTATTATACACAATAATATAAAACACACACACACACACTCTCTCTCTCTCTCTCTCTCTAATGGTCATATATGTGTGATTGATTGTCTGCATGTCCAAGAGCAACTAATTCCATATGTTTGGGTCAATGAGTCTTACTGATTTATGCGTTAAAGCAGTTTATGAAATTCTAAGACATTCTTATTATTTAGTTGTGAATGACAGAATCTAATTGAAATATATTATCAAACAGAGATTGTACTTGAATAGACTTGAATCAAACCATAATGAAGACATTTTGAAAAAAAACAATTTTCAAAGTCTTAAAGCAAATAAATAATGGGCCAGATTTTCTGTTCTCTGGATTGTGAAAGACTCAACATATGATCCCAAGATGCATATTTGGACCCTACAAATGTCCCAACACACTGACTCCATAAGATACTCTCCAGAAGTTTAAATTTATGGGAGGCAACTGTATAATCTGCAGCAACAAAAACAGAAATTGCTCGAAAAGCTCAGCAGGTCTGGAAGCTTTTGTAAAGAGAAATCAAAGTTAAGCTTTCATGTCCGGTGACCCTTCCACGGAACTGTTCTGAATTGTTAACTCTGATTTCTCTTCACAAATGCTGCTAAACCTGCTAGGTATTGGCAGCGATTTCTGTTTTTGGTTCTGATTTACAGTACCTGCAGTTCTTTTGGATTTCTATAATCCACAGACTCCTCTGCAAAGGTCTCTGACTCTGAACTGGTGTCAGAGACTTCAAAGAGTTCAATTTACTTAATAACTCCAGATAGTTAACCAGGATTTGTCAGATGGAAAAATATGAGTCTGACTCTTAGGTAATTATGAGACTGACCCCTCCTGTCTTACTCACTCTTCAAGCCATCCACCAACTATGCTCTGAAGCACCGTCCAGCCCACATATATGTCCCCCCGAATCCTTCCAATTTGACCTGACCACTCAATACACATTATATTCACCATCTCCTCCTGGACCTGTCGCAAACTAATTTGCTCTGACTTGACAATCTCTCCACACCCAATCAGCCCCTGGTATGAGGCAGAGAGCAGGTGACCATTGGCCTCCTGGAGTGTTAATTGAGATTTGTTTACATTGTGTGGTTTATGACAGGAGAGAGAAAACAAATCATTATGCCACTAGCTTTGAAGAAACATGGATGAGCATACTTTTAAAGAAAAGTTAAAATCTTTAGCGTTTAGTTAAAAAGTGGCTTGACTGAAGTTGAATGCAAGAATAGTTTATCCCAGAAACAGGAGCTTCTTTTTTCAGAGCAGTTAAGGAAACAAGTTAACTCAGATGAAAATTTTCAGTTTATGGAAACTTCAACACCAGGAGTTTGGTGAGAAATGTGCATTGGTTATTCAAGGCTGAGAAAGTCGAAACACTCGGTTGTGTGACTCAAAGGAAATGGCTTTGCAATTCACAAGACTTGAACTAAAAAGAGAAGAAAGTGAGGACTGCAAATGCTGGAGAGTCAAAGTCAAAACGTCTGGTACTGGTAAACCACAGCAGGTCAGGCAGCATCCAAAAAGCAGGAGAGCCGATGTTTCGAAACATCGACTCTCCTTCCTCCTTGGATGCTGCCTAACCTGCCATGCTTTTCCAGCACCACACGTTTTGACTCCAGAACTAAAAAAAGCGATTAAATCAACCTACAAGTTTGATAGAGTTGGAAAATTTCTCTCATTTTGATTAACTGTAAAGTGATGGTGCTGGTAAGGAATAGATTAAATTTTGTTTTCTTGAGTGTTTCAAATCTTTTAAACTGTTTATATGTAGGTAGTTTGGCTTATCTTATTTTAGATTTTGATCTTTCTGTACAATAAGCTTCTGTTTTATTGTTAAAACCTAATCTGCAGCTGAGTGTGCTTATGTTTCAGTGAAATACTGCCATTTAAATTAAGAAAGAGAACAAAATATGATCTGTTAAAATAGATTCTATTCTGGGACTGGACCTGTCCAGTAGTAACAAGACTTCTGTCATTGTCTCAGGAACAATTTTTATCATATCAATGCAACTTGCACCTAGTTGGTTTAATGCAATACATTACATTTTCTTTAAGGCATGAACCGTTTCTTGTGAGAGTACCAAGTGGTTGCCTACAAAGCACAACAGCAAACAGGCCCTGTCGATCAAAACCAGGAAAGATGATGGTGGAAGCAAATCTATCAGACAGATCTTACACCATGATGGGTGGTGAAGATTAATCTTACACCAGACCTCTTGGCTTCTAAAACCCTTGAGATGGAGGAGCAATCAGAACCACAATGCAGGATCATCTACCTCAGTGATTTAGGATCAATGCAGAGCAATCAACAAGTTAGGGTATTTAATGATGCACATTGTTTGGTGGAAAATATACTCTATTAGACTAATAATCCATGGACCCAGGCATAAAGTCTGGGAGCATGCATTCAAATCTCACCCACAGCTAGTGGAATTTAAATTCAGTTAATAAGCACACCCTAATAGTAACCATGATAGCTATCATTGATTGTTTTCAAAATCCATCTGGTTCCTTAACAAAGAAAACGTGCCATTCTGAGCCTGTCTGCACCTCATGTGGTCCCAGTTTCACAACAATGTAGTGGATTCTTAAGTACCCCCTGAAATGACCAAGCAGGCCATTCAGTGCAAACTCAGTTAAGGATAAGCAACAAATGATCTTGCTGGTGACAGCCACATCCTGTGCAAGCAGAAAACAAAAGAATATACAGCATATTCACAAAGTTGTTGCAGGAGTTAAGATTGTGACAACATAGTATTACCAAGTGGACTGGTTTATGTATTAGTCCTGTAGCGTGCAAGGAGTATGTGCAGGAAATGGAGTTTGAACAGCATTAATCGCACTGATAGGGGGTAGGGGTTGGGGGGTGCGAGAGGAATTAAAATTATGTTCTGAGCATGATTGAATATGCCACTTCAATCAAATACTTTACAATTGCCTCCAGTTGCTTTTGTGAGGTGGAACTACATAAGTACTGCAGGAATCAAAGCTACATTTGAAAGCTGGCACAAGATAAAACACAGGGTCAAAGAAATAACAACATTTGGAAATAAAACATAATGGAATGAAGTTCTAAGTTATGAATCACGCTTTTAAGGGTTCACAATATTCAAAACTAAGTTTGCTATTCTTTATGTGATTCATATGAATTACTGAATAAGGACATGATGCATTCAGCTGCATATCCAAGCCCCATATCTATTCAATGTTGCTTTTAATGATCATCAATCGACAAATCAGTGTGAAGGCTAACTCCATCAGCTTTCTGTCCCTGGAACAATGCATTGAACTTTTGTTCACATTTGGTCCATCCTGCAAATCATTTGAGAAATTGAACTGGTTGAACCCTCTTTATATCAGGATTAATGATACGTATACCCTGATAGTCCAGAAGCTCACCATAAACTGGAAATAACTAAGAATGAGAAAGGTAAGAGTCACCTGAGACTGGAGAAATGTATGAGCCTGAAGATTGGAAAGCTTTCAGCCACAATGACTGGTTGCTTTGCAATTTTGTTTGCACCCTCAGACGGTGCTGAACTAGCCTCTGCCCACTGGTTGGACTGAGAAATGTTGGCCTTAGTGAGAATTTCTCAGGACATCTTTAGTATTCCCATCTGTAGGATTGAGCAAAAATCTCCATCGTCTGAAATATTGGACAAGATTCTGGAATTTTCAAAACTTTTAAAAGTAAATGGGACAGCTGGTCTTAACTCTGGGAAAAATATACTTGGAACCATATTCAGCCTGAGGAGGTCAACTTGCTGCAGGAATACACTCCAAGAGAACATCAACCAAACCTAACATTCTAGCCTGAAACTAACCATTACACCTCAGGCTACCTCGCACAGACAGTGTGGGGCCTACCCAGATACTGAACCTTCAACTTCAATCAAAATCCATTTATATACAGAGGAACGTTGATTATCTGGCATTCAATTGTCCAAATTTTGGATTATCCGAATAAGATCACAAAGTCCCATGCTGACTAAACTGTGTCGATCGACCGGACATTCGATTATCCGAACAAAATACTCGCCGCCCATGTCGTTTGAGGTTCCTCTGTATACTCTTAGCTATGGGGAGACCAATTCAGAAGGAAACATCAAAAACACAATGGACATCACAGACTTGAGGGGAAATAAGGGAGTACGTATTCTGCAAAACTGCTAGCCCTGATCTGACGTGAAAGAGAGCCTTTCTCAACAACAAGCTTCTGCAGAAACTGCTTCCCCAAGGCCTCCATTCCCAACCAACAGCTTTGGAACCAAGAACTACAGAGGCTGCACAGATAAGCTGAATCCGGAAGCCTAACCAAGGGCATTATCGCAACAAAGGACAACCGAGAGAGGGGAAGCCAACCATGTGCTGTCTGAACCATAGCTTCCAGACATGGGCCTGTTCCAAACTGAGAGAATTGACAGCAAGAACCTCAATGGCCAGCTGCACTTCAAAATTGTGTTCTCCCCAGTGGTGAGTTTAAACTCATGAGATCCCAAAATTTCCAACCTAGCTAGCAGGGAGGGGAAGATGGGTGATGACAGTGTATGGGGCCCTAAGGATAGGAAGCCTAAATAAAGCTTCTATGATCAAAATTGCTGTTTAAGTTCTAATAGTGTTTAATCTGTGTGCAATTTAATATTGTATTTTGTTACTATCCTCTATACAACTGATTGTGTCAATTTCCCTGTCTATTGCATTTACCGTTATTTCTTATATTATGCTTACTGTTTGTCTTGTACATAAACACAGAGATTCTTTTGCCCTGAAAAATCTATCTACTGCATTCTTCATTTCACATTCCCTTCACAAGTCCAGTGTCAGAACCAGGGATCTAGGGGCGATTTGAACCATCTAAAATCAATAAATACTGCTTGCAAACCAAAAATCTACACAATCTACCTTTGTTTGTCATTGCATTGAGAGGGTGGAAGATTTGGAAATGAAGAAAAATTTTGAGGAGGAAACACCTTCAAGGATATTAGCTCCATCCAGAAAGTGAGGAACATGAGCCTATGAAGATCTTTGAGGAGGTCAATTTGCTGCAGGAATACACCACCAAAGAAGCAACTAAGCACCAAAGGAGCAGTGCCAACTCTAAATGAGCACCTGTAACAGTTTTATACCCAGGCAGATGTTTCTAGCTGTTAAGGCTATGACTGTACTTAACTTGTATAGAATCAGAGCAATTTTGGGCAACTATTGAAATGAATGTTCCATGTGGTTTTGGGTATGATCTGGGCATGTGTTCCTCGAGAGATTGAGCAGCAGCATTCAGTTAGATTTTGTTGAAAATTCCACAGTTATCTTGATCATCTTCTGATGTTTGTGCACAAATTACCATACCTTTGAACTCAGAAACATCTATCAGTACCATTGGGTTACCATTATACATGCGTTTGGAATTTTCACAGCTGCTGTCTCAATTCTATTCTAACTGCAGAAATATAAGAGAATCAGTTTCCTTTTGCAATTTACATAGATCAAGGATCATTTAAATTTTATGTATCATGTGCCACCCAACCTTTTCACTGGGCAGAAGCTAATTAAAACTCCCTGCCTTTCTCAGCCACCAGGGAACTGTCTGTAAGGTTTAAAAGGGGACCTGAGAGGGAAATGCTGTCATTTTCCACCATAACAATCCCCTCTAGGGGAACACGATGTTGAAAAGATGTGTGGAACCAAAGCAGTCAGAATCTGGCTCCCATTCTCCCATTCACTGGCAACTAACTCCATGGCCTTATCTGATTAGTAAGCAGTTTCCAAGCTGCTCCCTACTCAATTCTTGTCTCCCCAATCTATCATAAGACGTAACTAGTGCATTCCTATTAACTCTAACTCTTGTTGTTAATAAGAGCATGTCTGACTCCTTCTTCAAATAGCGTTAAGTTTCTTGTTTAACAACAAGATAATACTATTTTAGGGAAAAAAAGTAATCTTCTGCATGTCCTTTGGTTGTGTTTAATTAATAACTATAACCTTTTGCGTACTTAAGTAAAATTTTGCATTAGGCAAGTTACTTCATTTTGTCAAAACTTTTCCTAATGCAAATCACATTCTCATCTTAGTTTTCACTTTTCAAGATATTGAAAATGCCCCTGAGGACAACAAAAAAAACTAGAATAAAAATAATTTTTAATTGCATCTCTGCAGAATTGGAAGATCTCTGATATGAGATAGTAACCCTGACTTTCGTTCCACAGATACTATCTGCTGGTTGTTCATGTCCAGCATTTTCTGTTTTTCTTTTGTTGAAGCCAAGTCTTTCAGATCTGATATTAAACTGTCTGTCTTTCAGGTGAATGTGAAAGATTCTATGCACTTTCTGATGAAAAGCATGGATTTCCTCCAATATCTGAACCACACCCAATGCCACCAAATAGAAAACAGATTAACTGGTCTTTCATTTTGCAGTAAGGCAACAATCTATTGAACTATTGGGATTGGCTGTTAGTGTTTTCTTTACATGACTTTAAAAAAAACTTCAATCGTAATTATCTGGCACTGGGAGTGCTTTGGAACACCCAGGGATTATCAAGGATGTCATATGAATGCAAGCTCATTCTTTAGATGGTGGAAGTTTAAAGCAAAGAACAATTACATGCTGGCAAGCACAGGAGGCCAGTCAGCAACTGAACATTAAAGATATTTCAGTAGAACAGATCTGATAAAGGATTCCACCCATATTCATTATTCCAGGAATACCTCTCTATGGTAATGATCTTGTAAGATTAACCCAAGGAAGAATAAGGACCATTAGGTCACATTCTTTTCATTTTTGGGTAAACAAAAAGAACCAGCATCCAGTAAATGACTATTATTAACATTTAATATCATTCAATGGAAACAAAGCCTTTACTTCAGATCAAAGAGATGAGCTTGTGGTTTAGTATTTTCATCAAACAAATGTTTCTCTTTTTCCAGTTTCCCCATTTCTCCTCTTCCTCCCCCTCAATCCAGCAGAAAGACGTGCATAAAGGGTGATCAGACAAAACAAAATGATGATTTTAATTCATACCACATGTGTGGCTTGGGAATTGTGGAGGATGATTTTCATAGCTCTGCAACTGTGGTATATGTTAAAAAAAAAGCCTTTGTTTAAAAATTTCTATCTTAAACATATGGGACACATGACCAAGGTCACGGTCAACGACAAAATCAGAAAAGTATTTCCGTTTGGAAGACTGATCAAAACTCATTTGCGATTGCTGCTGCTGAGTGATCATGGCAGATCTCTTCTTCCTGTGCCAGAGACCTTTCGGTCACATGGGCACAATGAACACAGCAATACCAGAGAGGGAGGAATGCAAGCCCCCAAGTGGAGTCTGCCCAATTTTTCATCCACAGTTAATGTCCACGGCTGCCAAAATGACAACCTGGAGCTGGCTGCTTTCCAGAATCAGCAAACCAATGGGATCTGAACATTTTTTTGAATTCTCCCTTATCTTCCAATTGGACAGCTGCTGAAGACAGAGTCTCAGGTACTTTTTCCCTGGGCACTTCTCAAAAGACCTGATTTTATCATAATAAAATACCTGACTTGTTCCTTTCGCAATGGAGAAAGAAAATGAGATGGGATGACTGACAACAACTCCAACCCTCTCATTAATATAATTTCTGGTAGCCATGAGTTAAGTCAGCATAAGTCAGAATTGATATGGGTTTGTCAATAATAAACATGAAGGGCACAGTCTCAACAACATTTTTGGCCTGCAGAGGTATGGAGTGGGTGAAAAATTGCTTAGAAACCAGAACAGTGAGGTTATACATACCTAGAAAAGACAAACAGGTAACGTTTATTTTCACTTGAAAGTAGACATCTTCAAAATTATGAAAAGTTTTAATGAAGTCAGAATGGAGAAAATATCTCTAATTTTCAGGAAGAACAAAACTCGATTGCATAAATCTAAAATAGTCACCAAGAAATCATGTAGGAAATTGAGATTGGACTTCTTTCTATGGAATGATGAGAATATGGAACTTGCTACCACAGGGAGTGGTTGAGGCAAAAGATATGGAGGCAAGTAAGGGGAATATCAGTAAATGTAAGAACTGAAATGGAGAATAAATGTCAACAATGATTTGGTGGATTGAAAACACTTTGGCAGGAAGAACAGAGGTGCTGAATATTATTTAAATGGAGAAAGACTGCAGGAAGCTGCAGTACATTGGTATTTAGGAGTCCTCATGCATGAATCACAAAAAGCTTGCTACAAGTTCCGAGGATAAAAGTGAAACCAAGTGGAGTGTTGGCCTTTATTTCACAGGGAATTGAGTATAAAGATATAGAAATCTTCCTAAAATAATGCAAGGCATTAGGCAGACCATACCCATAACACTGTGAACAGTTTTGGTCCCTTCATTTAATGAATTATATACATATTGCCTTTAGGCAGAGCCTAAAGAAAGTTAATTGGGATATAGAGAGATTTTCTTATGATGAATAGGTGAGTAGGTTTGACCTATACTCATTGAAGTTTAAGAGAATTGGAGGAGACTTCATTAGTTACCTAGCTCTTGCTGGTGCCAGGCTTGGGGACGATTCTTAATAGTTCAACATGGTAGATGCAGAGAGAGACTGTTTCCCTCCGTGGGAGAGACTAGGACCTGAGGGCATCATCTCGGTCTAAGTGGTCACCTATTTAAGTCAGAGATATGTCCTTTTCTCTTAGCGCATTGTGAAAATGTGGCACTCTTTACTGTAAAGAGCTGTCGAGGCTGGGTCATCAGAAATATTTGAGGGTGATATTGATTGATTTTTAATCAGGAAATCTAAGGTTACGCGGAAAAGACAAGAAAATGTTGTTGAGGATTCTCAGATCAGTGACAAACTCCTTGTATGGTGGAGCAGGTTTGAGGGTTGAATGGCCTAGCTCTGCCCCCAAGTCTTAGGGTCATGATTCTATCAAATAGTGTATCTGCACTCTGTATGTGACAGTGGGGAAACAGTCAGGACAAAGAGACCCACTTTATCCTTATAACAATGATGTTTAGGCCTGGAGTTGGTAAAAAGCTGCCACCAGTCCTTCTTCTTATGCTAGACTTGGAGCTTTCTGCTAGTTTGTGTTGAACAATGAACTGCAAATAGGTCTCAGCAGAAGAGGCATGTATTTTAGATCGCAATAGAAGATTTATTACGCCTTCATATCTATATCTAGGTTGCTTTGTATTGGTGTTAGTATCAGGAGTAGTAGTTAATACTGTCTCCAACTGGAAATGTCCAGACCTACCCAAGGCTCCATCTGGAGTATGGTTATATATAAGAGAGAATGGAGTATCAGCGTAGCTCAGATTATCCTACCATAACCATAGCCTTATACAACACTGGCTAGTAACTCATTATCTCACCACACAACTCTTTACATCAAAAGCACATTTTGTAATTGTGGCTGTAGCTACAGGCTACAGAATGGAGTGCATCAATTCACCAAGGTTATTTCAATACCACCTCTGAAACACAACACTGTCAGAGTAGGTGAAGAGCAGGAATATCATGGCAGTATAACTTGCAAGCTGCCCCCCCCCCCCCTTAGACAATGTTCACAACGTAACAGCAAATCCATAAATAAATACAAAAAAATGTGTTGATTGGAGCTGCCCTCATGAATCACTCTTTTGTTTGAAAGTCATTAGTAAAAGTGAAAATTACATATAATATACTCATAAATCACAAAAAAAGCTATTTATTCTTAAAGTTACTTGACTGAAATTGTAAATAACAAAGAACAAAGAAAATTTACAGCCCAGGAACAGGCCCTTCGGCCCTCCAAGCCTGAGCCGATCCAAATCAACTGTCTAAACCCGTTGCCCAATTCCTAAGCATCTGTATCCCTCTGCTCCCCACCTACTCATGCATTTGTCCAGACGCATCTTAACTGAATCTATCATGCCTGCCTCTACCATCTCTGCTGGCAACATGTTCCAAACACTTACCATCCTCTGTGTGAAGTATCCCCCTTAAACTTTCCACCTCACACCTTCAAAGCGTAACCTCTCGTTATTGAATCTTTCACCCTGGGAAAAAGCTTGTCTCTATCCACCCTGTATATACCCTTCATGATTTTGTAAACCTCAATCAGGTCCCCCCCTCAGTCTCCTTTTTTCTAATGAAAATAAACCTAACTTACTCATCCTCTCTTCATAGCTAGCACCTTCCATATCAGGCAACATCCTCTAAACCTTCCTTACACCCTCTCCAAAGCATCCACATCCTTTTGGTAATGTTGCGACCAGAATTGTACACAGTATTCTAAATGCAGCCGAACCAATGTCTTGTACAATGTTAAAATGACTTGCCAGCTCTTATATTCAATACCCCGTCCAATGAAGGCAAGTATACTACATTGTATATGCCTTCTTGACCACTCTATCCACCTGTGCAGCAACCTTCAGGGTACAATGGCCCTGCACTCCCAGATCTGTCTACCCATCAACTTTTCCCAAGGATTTTCCGTTCATTGTATAATTCGCTCCAGAATTAGTCTTGTCTAAATGCATAACCTCACATTTGTCTGGATTGAAAACCATCTGCCACTTTTCCACCCAACTCTCCATCTATGTATATCCTCCTGTATTCTCTGACAGTCCCTTATGCTTTCTGCTACTCTACCAATCTTCGTGTCATCTGCAAACTTGCTGATCATACCAACAGTGCCCTCTTCCAGATCATTTATGTATATTTATGTATATTAAAAACAACAGTGGCTCCAACACTGACCCCTGAGGAACACCACTGGTCATCTTTCTCCATTTCAAGAAACTCCCTTCAACTACTACTCTCTGTCTCCTGTTGCTCAACCAGTTCTTTATCCACCTAGCTATATCATCTTGCACACCATGTGACTTCACTTTCTCTATTAGTCTACAATGGGGAACCTTATCAAATGCCTTATTAAGGTCCATGTATATAACATCAACAGCCCTTCCTTTATCTATCAACTTGGTCACTTCCTCGAAGAACTCTATTAAGTTGGTAAGGCACGATCTCTCCCGCACAAAACCATGTTGCCTATCACTGATAAGCCCATTCTTTTCTAAATAGATCCAATCCCTCAGTACCCTCTCCAGCAACTTTCCCATCACTGACATCAGGCTCACTGGTCTGTAGTTACCCGGAATATCCCTTGTACAGGGGGACAACACCAGCAAACTTCCAATCCTCCGGCACCTCACCTGTATTTAAGGATGCCACAAAGATACCTGTCAAGGTCCCAGTTATTTCCTCTCTCGCCTCCCTCAGCAACCTGAGATAGATTCCATCCGGATTTGTCCACCTTAATAACCTCTAGCCTACCCAACACATCCTCCCTACTTACGTCAACATGATTCAGACTAATCAAACTTCTATTTCTAATCTCAAGATTCATCATGCACCTCTCTTCAATGAACACTGAGTATTATTTCTCAAAGAGGCTGATACCTAAAGACTAGGACCACAATTTGGGGTATATGGCTGGACATTTAATTAATTGCTATCCTTAAGTGGCAGCAGTCTTCATCAGACAGGGAATAGATAGATTCTCCTCCTTTGTTTGAGCTTCTTTCACTATCTCTGCTAAATTCTCCTTCCCTCCCATTGACAGAATCCATTCTGCAGGAAATTAACCAGAATTGTGCTGCCTCTCTGAAGTCCCTTACAATCTTGCTCAACCCAACACCAAACTTTCCATTTTGCCTAGACTTGCTCAGACAGGTTTATAGCTGGTGCACGCTTGACTGTGCTTATCCCCGCCTGGCTATAATTTCCGAGTGTATAACCCTACAATTGTCTGCCCCATCTCCTTTTAAGTTATTTGCAATTCCTTGCAGCTCAACACATGCTGCTACTCACCTGAGTGTTTGTCAGCTTCTATGTTGAGCTGTTTCAGGCCAATGACCTTATGCTTCCAGGCCCTGCAATGTGACTGCAGTTAAACAAAAGACTGATCTCACCATTCAAATAATTTACTGATCATATTCATGGAGCAAGATTAAAATGTTGAATGAAGTACTAATGACTGTTGTTGTGATGTTGGATCAGATAGTCAAATAATTTTACCATCTGCTAGGGAACCAATGACTTTTATTTTTAAACTACATAAATTGTGAAATCCAAGGGACTTACTAAGAAAATAAAGCCACAGATTCCATGGTTTTGAACAAACAATAATGAACTTCACAAGACAACTCTAAAGCAATAATACAATCTGCAATAGACTTACAACTTAATTCTAATACCCAGAATTACCATGTACAAAATAGAATCAAACACCACACAGCACACATCAAACAGTAAATGTGGTCAAGTTAGTTCCTACAGATTTCTTAGCAATTCCAACAAATGTTAATGATGCAGTGGGATATCAAATCTCAGTCAGCTGCAGGGAATCTTTACTTTTGCCAATCATGCCATTCTACACCCTTTCAAGGGCCTCCCCATCAAGGACTGCTTCAACAACTCTCCCGTTCTGGTTGATCACCCTTCCTTCCTGGGTCCACCCTTCCCTGACTGAGAAACTGCGCTCCAGTACTCATCCACAAGCATAACTCAAGCTTTTTATTGATACTTAGTCTCACTAAGTAGCTCTAGCCTCTTGGTTTTTTCTTGACCTCCTCAGATGCACCAAGCAAATACTACTTGTGAGTATTTCAACCTCCAGCCCCTTGGTTGCACTGAAATATTACTGCTTGCAGGTTTCTTCCAAGTCCCTCTCAGATTGCCCCAATGAAGAGCCAGTGACTTTCCCACCATCTCAGCCCTCCAGGACCTCTAAGTCCTGACTCAAGGGCTTATGCCCGAAACTTTGATTCTCCTTCTCCTTTGATGCTGCCTGACCTGCTGCGCTTTTCCAGCAACACATTTTTAAGCTCCAAAACTTTGAAGCCTATTAACTCCTAGAACTTCCTCTTGTTCGACCAGCATAGAGCCATTCAACTTTGCTTGACTTCTCATTGAGTTTCCTGGACAAAATCCATGTAGTCCAGTTGATTCCCTGCAGAACAGCTTAAAAAAATTCCAACATCAAGACTGTTCTTTCTCTGACTGTCTCATTTTCGCACTCACTGCCTGTAATCTTTGATCACGTCTTCAGTGTACTTTGAACTCCTCTGAATGACCTACCCAAAGCATTGCAATATGGCCGTCTGTTATTGCTGAACAGATTTCAATGTTGTCATCTTCAACTCTTGAAAAGATCCGTTCCTAAATGTTTCCAGGCATATCCTGACTTGCTCAGTACGAAAAGATGCAAATTGAGGAGTTCCTTATACCATCTGTTGAACCTTCACCCAGTATACATTATCACTTTAAAGAAATGAGAGGTGACTCTTTCAATTTTTAAAGTAAAAACTGAAGGAATATCTACTAAATGCAGCAGATTCCAATAGATAATAGTTTCAATTTAACACAGTTTTCTAATAGAGTCAATCTGGTTAGGTAGCTACGAGTTTTACTCTGAACAGATCACATTAGAAAATATAACTCTGTTTACATTGCTACATTTAACTAATTAATAAACTGTTACAATTGTGAGGTTTATAAGATTATTGGACAGTATCTAAACTTAGAATAAGGTGAAAATGATTTGTGAATATTAAACTTTCTACCAGACAAAATGCCTGGTTTCAACAAAAAACCTGCTGAGCCAAATGCAAAGTCTTCTCACCTTGGAACCAGGGGTCAAAATGTATTTGATTTTCTTGGAAATATTTTGAGATTTTTGAATGGAATCTTTTGCATTTTAGGGTTTTTTTTTCATTCTCATTGGCTCCGTCTATAGATGAGGTGCAGTCACATAAGAATGTTATAGAGTCATAGAGTCATAGAGATGTACAGCATGGAAACAGACCCTTCAGTCCAACCCATCCATGTCAACTAGGTATGCCAATCCAACCTAGTCCCACCTGCCAGCATCCGGCCCATATCCCTCCAAACCCTTTCTATTAATATACCCATCCAAATGCCTCTTAAATGTTGATATATCAGATATTGGGATTCACAGCAGAGTTGAAAGAATTCATTCTCTACAATTATCAACTTCCATTAAATGTAGATCCACAACACACAAGGAAAGTTTAAATTTCCTTTACATCACAGCACTTAAACTGATACAATACAAAAGCCATAAGTTATTAGTGAAAGTTTTCTTACAATAGCTGATATGCACTTCATAAATAGAATATTAATTTACAAATAATTAATTTCATGCAACTTCAATATTATCTGCCCCTCACCCCCCACTTAGCTAGGTATGTCTTTACTGACAGAGACCCCATGATCACCTCCTTCCCTCTCCCCTCTTTAGCCACTTGCTTTTCCACCTCTCCATCCCTTTACAGCCTTTGGCTTCTCCGCCCACTTCCTCCATATCTATTTGCTTCTTCCAACCCCTCTTCTTCGTATCCACACATTTATTCCCACTTCACCCCCTTTCTAGCTATCCATTGTTTGGCTCAACTGACAAACCATAATCATAATACACAGATTCAGAATTAGGCCATTCAGCCCATTGAGTCTGCTCCGCCATTCAATGAGATCGTGACTGAGTTCATAATCCTCAATTCCACTTTCCTGTCTTTTATTCCGTAATTCTTGAACCCATTACTGATTTGCCTCAGCCTTGAATGTATTTAATGATCAAGCCTCAAAAGCCCTAAAAGGTTAAGAATTACACAGATTCACTACCCTGTGTGAAAAGAAATTCCATCTCAGCTCAGTCTAAAATCCCATTATTCTGAGATTATGCCCTTTGGTCCTAGACTTTCCCACAGTGGGGGAACAATCTTTCTGCATTAAATCCACAAAGAACCTATTATAATGTCACCTCTGATAGTCAACATCTCATTATAAAACAGTTTATCCTTACCTGTGAACCTTCCTTGGACTGCATCAAAAGCCAATATATCTTTCCTGAGTTAACGGGCTCAAATCTTACACAATATTTCAGCCATGGTCTGAACAAAGTCTTGCAAAAAAATTAACAAAATCTCCCTGCTTCTATACTTGTTACTTCATTCCTGTGAAACAAAGGACAACATTCCATCTGTCTGTTGAGCTTAACTGCAACATTTTTGTGATTCATGTGCAAAAACTCCAAAATTCCTCTGTGCTCTAGCTTCCTGCAGCCTTTGTCCATTTAAATAATATTCATACCCACCCCCACCAAAAAGCATAACTTTCAAAACCATGGACTAATATCTTACTAAGTAGCCTAATATGTGGTACGTTATCAAATGTGTTTTGAAAATCCAAATATATTACATCTATTGCTTTTCCTTTAACTAACCTGCTTGTTACCTCCTCAAAGAATACTAGTAAAATTGTCAGGCATGATCTCCTGTTAAAGAACCCTAGAAGATTAGATTTTCATCTTGAGTCCCTCACTAGTATAAGCATCTTGTCAACATCTACCCTGTCAGGTCCCCTCAGAACCTATATACGATCATCTCTCATTCTCCTAAATTCTAATGGATTCTAACCTTTAGTCTTTCTCAATAAAGATCAATCTCCGGCTTGGGAAGGATTAACAATAATTTCTACCTTTTCAGATTATTTGAATGTACAATGTGCAATAGAGCCTAAGTCTCAAAACAAATTGGTAGGTTAATAAAGTAAGGTTATCAGAAACCACTTTTAAGGAGGGAGATATGGTTTATTAAAAGAGCAGAGGAACTTAAAGAATGGAGAGGCCCAGGAAAGATAATTGGTAAACCAAAAGAACTGCAGATGCTGGAAATCAGAAACAAAAACAGAACTGCAGGAAAAATTTAGCTGGTCTGGCAGCATTTGTGGAGAGAAATTAGAGTTAACATTTAGGATCGAGAGACCCTTCTTCAAAAGATTATTGGTAAAGTCAGAAAAGTAATCGTACAGCAGAGGAAACAGACTGTTCGGGTGCACTCTTCAAAGTTGCTTGGTGTAAATTCCAAACTTACAAATTCTGAAGAAGTTATAGAACATGATGATGAGCCAAGTACCTGTCATACCCAAATGTGCAACAGCTTCAAGGATCAAACTGCTACAATTGACAATTTGTAAATGATGGATTGATCAGTCGTAATGGTCAATAAGAGGCTTCAAAGATGGTTCAAAAGGACAAATGTCAAAAGTAGGTAATGTCAAATAGTTACCAGAAGGGGGTAGTCAATGTGGCCATTTAAAGTATTAGCAGAGAAAGCCACAAAAGGGTGGCTCAGTGGTTAGCACTGCTGCCTCACAGTGTCAGGGACCTGCGTTCAATTCTGACCTCAGGTGACTATCTGTGTGGATTTTGTACATTCTCCTCGTGTCTGCATGGGTTTCTTCCAGGTGCTCCAGTTTCCTCCCACAGTCCAAAGATGTACAGGTTAGGTGGATTGCAATGGCAATTACTCATTGCATCCAGGTATGTGTAGATTAGGTGGATTAGCCATGGTAAATGCATGGTTACAGAGATATGATAGAGGAGTGTCTGGATGGGAGGTTCCTTGGAAAGTGGTGTGGACTTATTGGGCTGAATGGCCTGTTTCCACACTACAGGGATTCTACAAAATATGTGGGACAAGAAGTTATGCCCTTCGATTAGGAACATGAAACATGAAGGTGGAAGGCAAGAATAGACAGGCTAAACCAAAATAGTTGGTTGGGGAATGAGCATGCCTCTGTTAAGATATCATGAATAATTGAAAGAAATCCTCTTAATAAGAGGGGATAGTTAAACAGTAGCAGTCCCGAAAGAGACAAAAGACAAGATAGACGGTGTGGTTTAACAAGGTGAAGGAGTAGGAGCAGGATCAGAAGCCCATGTGATCTGGAAGTCCTAGTGACCACGAAAAACTTAAAGACAAGTTAATAAATGATGTTAAAGAACAAGAGGTACAAAACTGGAGAGAGTTTGGTGTGTACACAGAGATGTCAGACTGCGGAAAACCAGCCATATTACCTCAGTGGATACAGAAGGAAGGTGTGTCTCCAGATGGGACTTATAAGGTCAAAGCCAGGCTGGTAGCACAAACTGAGGAGGGTGATGGCAGAGAGACATGCAAGACATAAAGGTAGATGGACCAACGGCAGGAAAAGCAATGTTGAAAGCTTTCTTGGTTTTAACAGCAAAAATGTTTGGCACATGATATCAAGAAACAGTTGGAAGCAATGGATACAGCAAAGACTATGGGCCCTGTCAACATTCTGGCAAAAGACTTGAGCTCCAGAACCTGCCTCACCCCGAGCCAAGTTCTTTCAATACAGTTACAACACTAGCTTCTATTGACAATGTAAAATATTGCCTCTTGTATGTCCTGTCAATTGATTTTCAGTAAAGTGATGGAAGGGGTCATCAATAGTGCTATCAAGTAGCACACATTCAGCATTTACCTGCTCATTTTGAATTCTACCAAGTCAATTTAGCTGTTGCTTGCATTAAAGTCTTGTTTCAAGAATGGCCAAAAAGGGTGAGCTTCAAAGGTAAGTTGAGAGTGAACACTCTTAACGCCAAGGCCATGTTTGACTAAGTGTGCCATCAAGAAGCCCCAGCAAACAATTGAAGTTGATGGGAATCGGTGGAAATCTGAATGGAGTTGTATGTGGGGTTAAACAAAAATGGCTGTAGTTTATGCAAATCAGTTATTTCAGCTGCAGGAGTTCCTCAGGGTAGTGTCCTAGGTCTTCTACTGCTTTGTTAATGATGTTCCCTCCATTATAAGGTCAGAGATGTTTGTCAATGCTTGTACTATGTTCATCACCTTTCATGACTCCTCAGAAAGACAGTTTATATCAAATGCAGCGAGGGCAAGACAATATCCAGGTTTGGGCTGACATATTCCAAGTAGCATTCCTGCCACACAAGTGCCAGGCAAGGACAAACATCAGAGAATCTAACCACCACTATTTCACATTCAATGGCATTGCCATCACTGAATCTGTTCACTATCATCATTCTAGGAATTACTATTGATCTGAAACTGAACTGGATTAGCCATACAAATACTGTGGGTTATCAGATGCTAAGAATTCGGCAGCATGTAACTGATTTCCTGACTTCCCAAATCCTGCCCACTCTCTCCAAAGGCGCGTGTCAGTGTGTGTGAGATGGAATACACTCCACTTGCCTGGATGGGTGCTGCTCCAATAACACTCAAGGATGCTTGACAACTTCCAGGATGAAGCAATATGCTTGATTGGCACCACATCCACAAACATTCACTCCGGCCCCCCAGCGTGTAATCTCTATAAAATGCACTGCAGAAGTTCACCAAGGTTCCTTAAATATCTAGAAGGACAAGGGCAGTAGATGTATGGGAATACCCCACCTGCAAGTACCTTTCCAAGCTACTCACAATCCATTACTTGGAAGTAACTCAGTGTTTCTTAAGTTTACATGTGTTAAAATCCTAGAATCCCTTTGTTAATGGTATTGTGAGTCTGCCTACGCCAAATGGACCTCAGTGGTTAGCTCACTCTTCTGGATGAATGAAGAAATGAACTCCCATCCACATTTTAAATAAAATCATTCCATGGAGTTTCTAGGAAATGGATTAAGGGATTACATAAATTTTCTCCAATCCTTTCTATAACCAAATAATTTGTATTGTGTCTCAGTCTGAATTGTTTAATCAATGTTATTGCAATACCAACAGTGACCAACTTGAAATAAGTCAATTCCCATCATCGTTAATGTAACAACAAGGTCCACACTTCTTGGTTTAAGCTCACACACAAAGAGCATTATTTGTTCAATGTAACACAGACAAAACCACTGGTGCTTATAAAACTGCAGCATTGCAATAATCATTGTCTTAATGACTGAAAGAAAAACAAACAGCCTCTGCCACGACATCTCACTTGCATCTGTTGTTTTATTTTTTAAAACAAAGGAATAGAATTTACAGGGAATTTCAGCTTGCAGCTTTAGCCAACCAGAATAAACCAAACCAGATTCTGTTTCTAATTCATGAACCTTAATGTTTCTAAGACTTGTTAAATCCATGCATAAGGATAGTTTGCATTGAAATAACAATGTGTAAAAGTTGACTATTTCAACAGCTAGTTTTTTTTTAAATCAGCATGTAAGGGTTGAATTAAAGATAGTGCTTTAAAACCATACCCAAATTGTAAAACTGCAACTTTAAAGTCTCTGAACTGTTAATTAATTGAATGCTCCAGGGGTCATATTTTCTGGCACACTAGCTAAGAAGCATCCTGAAAATAATGGCAGCCTACACTGTGCGACCTTTTACCAGGAGTCATTTCCGCTGAATTTTGAGAAAGGAAACAACACCTAAGGTAAGCTATTTTTCAATAAATTTATTCTCACTGTCAGCAGTGCCTTGGAAATGCAAATTTACAAAAGCAAAGTCATTTACATTTTAAATGATCCAACATTTTTCCTAAGTAATTTTAAAGTGCCATTTTTTAAAATCATTGTAAAATGATCATTCCATCTGATTTTCCAATGTTATTTTTTACTCGATTTTTTTCTCATGGAATGGAGGAAAAGTACATTAATATATTGGTTTAGTTACATTTCAACGCAACAATTTTTTTTATTCACCAGTAGTCCATGTCCAGATGCAGCAAGGGCAAGACTGTATCTAGACTTGAGCTGTCAAGTGGCTAGTAACGTTTACATCACGAGTTAAAAGTCACAACCATCTGCAATAAGAGACAATTTAACTCTTGCCCCTTTATGGGTTCAATGGTGTCACCTTCAGTAAATTCCCCACTATCAACATGGTAGAGGGTACCATTGACCATAAACGGAACTGGACTCATCATAAAGATACTGTGGCTACAACAGCACGTCAGTTTTTGGAAATTCTGCAGTGAGTAACTCACTTTACTCATTTCCTGACTTACTCAACATCTACAAGGCACAAGTCAGGAGTGTGATGGAATACTCCCCATTTGCCTGAATGAGAGCAGAGGGCAGCATGGTGGCTCAGTGGTTAACACTGCTATCTCACAGTACCAGGGAATGGGTTCAATTCCACCTTGGGTGACTGTCTGCATAGAGTTTGCATATTCTCTCCAAATCTGTGTGGGGTTTCCTCTGGGTGCTCTGGTTTCCTCCACATTTCGTAGACATGAGGTTAGGGGGTGTTGGTCATGTAACTTGCCCATAGTGCCCAAGGATGTGCAGACTAGGTGGATTAACTATGGGAAATGCAGTGTTAGAGGGAAAGGAGGGGGTTCCAGGTGCGATGCTCATCAGAGGGTTGATGTGGACATAATGAATTCAAAACACTTAAGATGTTTGACACCATTCAGGACAAAGCAGCCTACCTGATAAGCACATCCACTTCACTCATGACTGATGCTCAGTAGAAGCAGTGTGTAATATCTACAAGGTGCACTGCAGAAATCCATCAAAGATCCTGCACAATCCCTTCCAAAACCATGCCCATTTCCATGTAGCAGGATATGAGTAGCAGATACATGGGGACATCACCAATTATCAAACAAGATCTCCTGCAAGACCACTCACCATTATGAGTTAGAAATATGTTGCCAAGCCTTTAATGTCGTTGGGACAAATCATGGAATTCCCTCCCTAATAGCATTATGGGTCTATTATAGCATATGGTTTTCAGGCAGTTCGCCACCACCTTCTCACGGGCAAGTCGGAATGTTGGCTCAGCAAATCACAACCCACAACTCATCAATTGCATGGAAGATTCAAAATTCAAAGGTACAGTTTAGGGTAGATTCACAGGTTAGTGCTGTGATTAATTGTTACCAGAAAATAAAAGGAAGACAGAGAATGTGTGAACGTTTCATTTAACTAAGGAACCGTAAACGTGTAGCAGAAGATGGTGGCACGGCAGCAGCTCGCAGTGGCCTTTCTGGACCGGGAGCTACTTAATTCCAGGAGGGACAGGAATGTTTGCAGACACTGTTACACAAAGCATTGCTACAGTCCTGGAATGGGCTGAAAACGTACATGAATGGAGAGCTGCTGAAGGAGTTACGTGATCTCAACTTGCTACGGAGGCCAGACCTTCAGTCCTCAGCCTCGCCTGATGCCAGTAGCCAGGCATTGAGTCATCAGAAGCAGTGTGCGTGGAGGCGGAAGTGGGGTAAGCATGGAGGAATTCATGCCAGGCTAAAAACAAACCCTAGCTGGCCTGATGTCCCATCCATTCTGCTCTCCAATGTCTGTTCCCTGGACAACAAACTGGACTGCATCAGACTGTGACTGATGTCTCAGCAGGAGTTCAGAGACAACCGTGTCCTTGTTTTCATGGAAACATGGTTGTGACAGAGTTCCAGACACCCCCATCCAGCTAGACTGGCCTGCCTTGTTTCGCACTGACAAAAATGCAGCTCTGTGCAGTAAGGCTCAGGGTGGGGGTCTGTGTGCCTATATCAACACAAAATGATGCAAAGACTCCATGCTAGTCTTCAGTTACTGCTTATCATAGGTAGAATTTGTGACTGTTAGATGTAGACTATTTTATCCGCCACTGGAACTCACCGCTGTCCTTATACATGGGGTGTATATTCCTCCCAATGCTATTGCTAACAAGGCACTCTGTGAACTGTATGGGGCTATTAGTGGCCTGCAGAACACACACCCTGATGGACTGTTTATTGTTGCTGGAGATTTCATCCAAGCGAATCTCAAAACTGTGCTCCCTAGATTCCATCAGCTCGTGGATTTTGTGACATGCTGGACCTGGTTTATACAAACATCCCCAATGCATACAGGCAGACCCCCGGTCCCACCTCAGCTCCTCAGACCACATCTCTGTTGTGCTATTCCTAGCATACAGACCACTCATCAGAATGATCGAACCGGAAACAGATGAAAACCTAGCCTTCAGAAGCTATTTCTGCTCTTCAAGACTCTTTTGAGCGCACTGACTGGCGCGTGTTCAGGGAGGCATCAACCAACGGTGATGCCATCAAATTAGAGGGGTACACAGTGTCGGTGATTTGCTATGTTCGCAAGTGTATTGATGGGATACTGTGTCCAAGACCATTACTTCTCGCCCTAATCAGAAGGTGTAGATGACCACAAAGGTGTGAACGCTGCTGAGGACCCATGATCCCGCTTTCAGAGCAGATGATAAGGTGGCCCTAACAACAGCGAGGGCCAACCTGACCTGGGCCATCAAAGAGGCAAAGTGCGTATATGCACAGAGAATACACAACCCCTTTCAGGACAGCGGCGATATGCGGAGCACGTGGAAGGGAATTCAGGCCATCACCAACCACAGAACAGGATCACCTGCCTGCGCTGGTGATGCCTCCATCCCAGTTGAGTTATGCACGGTTTGAGGCACAAAATGATGTGGCAGCGAGGAAGTCCACCCCACCCCCCACAATGACCAGGTGCTGTGTCTTACCACGGCCAACGTGAGGTAACATCCCTGGTAGAGCACTCAGAGGTTTCTCTGATATACTAGCAGATGTTCTCACAGACATCTTTAACATCTCCCTGAGCTGCACCATAGTTCAAATATGCTTCAAGGCCGCTACCATTGTCCCCGTGCTGAAGAAGCCTACAGTGTTCTGTTTCAATGACTACTGCCCCGTTGTGGTTAAACCCATCATCATGAAGTGTTTCGAGAGGCTCGTGATAAGGCATATTAAGACTCTGCTGTCCTCCGTGGACACCCTGCAGTTCACGTATCGTCCCAACTGCTCAACAGATGATGCCATTTCCACCACCCTCTATCTGGCTCTTGCCCACCTGGAGACAAAGGACATCTACGTCAGACTACTGTTCATAGTTTTCAGTTCTGCATTCAACACTATCATTTCTGAGCACCTGATTGGAAAGCTGAGTCTGCTGAGCCTAAATACTTCTCTTTGTAACTGGATCCTGGACTTCCTGACTGGGAGATCTCATTTAGTCCAGATTGGGGACAGCATTTCCAACACCATCACACTGAGCACAAGGGCCCTCCAGGGTTGTGTGCTCAGTCCACTGCTGTTTACCCTGCTGACACATGACTGTACAGTGATGCACAAGTTGAATCATATCATCAAGTTCGCTGATGACACAACTGTAGATCAGCACAAGCAACGAGTCAGCATACAGAAAGGAGGTGCAGCAGCTAACAGACCGGCGCAGAGCCAACAAGCTGTCTCTGAATGTGGACAAAATGGAAGAGAGATGGTTGTTGACCTCAGGACGGCACAGAGCAACTACTCTCTGCAGGACAACGATGCCACCCTCTCCACCCTCCCCCCCCCCCCCCACCCGCCATTGAAATCGTGAAGAACACCTTGCGGAGAATCACACCTGGACCCTCAACACCAGCTCCATAGCCAAGAAAGCCCAGCAGCATCTCTACAGTCTACGCAGACTGAGGAAAGCCCAACTCTCATGCCCCATCCTCACCACATTCTACAGAGGGTTCATTGAGAGTACTCTGAGCTGCTGCATCACTGCCTGGTTTGGGAATTGCACCATCTTGGATTGTAAGACCCTACAACGGATAGTGAGGACAGCTGAGAGGATCATCGGGGTCTCTCTTCCCTCCATTCCCCACATGCTGCATCCAAAACATTAAGAGCATTGTGGAAGACACCACACACCCCTCACTCAAACTCTTCTCTCGCCCCAAGTTCTCTATCCTCCATTTCTGATGAAAGGCTTCCTGATGAAGGGCTTATGCCCAAAACATCAATTCTCCTGCTCCTCGGATGCTGCCTGACCAGCTGTGCTTTTCCAGCATCACACTCTTTCAGTCTGATCTCCAGCATTGCCTCATAGTGTCCAGGGATGTGCAGGCTAGGTGGGTTATTCATGGGAAAAGCAGGGTTACAAGAATGGGGTGGATCTAAGTGAGATGCTCTTTGGAGGGTCAGTGTGGACTCAACGAGGGTGTTGCTGGCTGGCCAGCATTTATTATCTGTTCCTAACTCAGTTACAACTGTTTATTTTTCATAATTTAAAGTGGCTGCTTCTATATTTTTGGTTGCTCTTCAGCCCCGTAATCCTGACACTTGGCGACAGATGAGAGGACCTCCTCCTGGGTCTGCTCTGGGCCTGGTCAAGGTGGCCATTAACAGGTCCAGGCAGTAAGCTATAAAGGGGATTGTTGCTCCTGATTATCTGCCTCTCTTTTCTCTGCCCCAAGTGTCCTTGAAGAGGAGTCATTCGATACCCTCCTAGAGTTCTTCAGGCATTCTATAACCAGTGGGTGCCACAGGGGTTAGGGTGCATCATTGCACCTCCTGCAATGATATATTAATTTAATTTTGATATGTTTCATTTATACTTTCGTGTTTGTTACAGAGCCCCTTGGGGGTGGTCTATTCTAATTTGGCTTTGGTTTTGCCACTGTGTAATTAAAAAGAATAAAAAGGAGGACTCATAGCAACTCTTAGCCCCAAACACAAGTCACCAGTGGTTAATACCCAGAGCCCAATATGACAGGTTAAGCTTCCTTCCCTTTTGATATGCCCAGGTTCACACTCTTGACTTAATAGCACACAACAAATAGACACAGAGAACTGTCAATACACACTTAATCGAACATTGAATGATAGAACACAACAATTGCTCCCGTGTTGTTCCTGTCACAGTGATAAAAACTGCAGCGTACAGCAAACACAATAATACAGGATATTAGCTCAGGAGAAAGTGAGGACAGCAGATGCTGGACATCAGAGTTGAAGAGTGTGGTGCTGGAAAAGCACAGCAGGTCAGGCAGCATCCAGGGAGCAGGAGAATTGATGTTTCAGGCATAAGTCTGTCATCAGGAAGAATACTAGCTCAGGTCTGGATTAGAGGAAAACTGTATGAAGAAGAATGATTTGAATCATTGTTAGGGAACTTCAGTTTTCCACTTCATGAAGGCTCAAGTTGAAGCATGGATCAATTCTGACAAAATTGCCCACCCAGAGTGCGATAACATGATTATAAATGTGCAGGAGCGATCCTTTGCTTCCCAGCAACTAGTTTTAAATTAATGTGCAATAGTAATGGAAATCAAGTGATTTGACACAATATAAAAGGTATCATGTGAATCGTACAGAGCACAGCAACCAAGCTGCTTAATACAATGTTGGTCAGTATAAAGTTGCAAATTAATAGCGTATTGTATTCCTTTGTATTCCACAAAGGTTTTCAGGCTACCCATTGGATAGTAAAAGTACATTCAACAAAAACTGGATGTTCTCCAAGGTGAAGGTATATAATGAAATTATTGCTATAGCAAACACAGCATCCATTTACCTGTTCAAGGAATGCATAGACTGTAAACTGACTGACGTTGCCAATAACCCATGTAGCAGTCTGGAAGGAACCATAATGAAAGAGGTCAAGATCTGTCATGACCTTTACTGTAAGAAACAACTCAGAATTCTAGTTAAAAGCACTTGTTCAATGAAAGGTCTGAGATGCGAACTCTTTTTTTCTGTCCTCAGATGCTGCCTGACCTGCTGACATTTCCTGCTCAGGGTATTTTTGGTTCAATTTCCACAGTAGGGCGTCCATTTTCTGAGATGATTCATGTTCCAGATCTAAAGTGGATGTCCCTGGACTCTCAGAAATTCGATGCTGTCTGCTGCTGTTGGTTGGAGCTTCTGATTGTAGGATACAACACAGGTCTGTTCATATCTAAATAAAGAATCAGAGCGTTCTGATGTAGAAAACAGCAGGTCACTGTCTGGGCTTAAGTTGTCTGTTTGCAGAGTATGGTTTCCTCTGAGCATGCCTTTTTCCTATTTGCTCTTTAACCAGCTGCATCCGTTTACACTTTTGTCCTGCTGCTCCTCTCCCTTCT
The DNA here is from genome assembly GCF_004010195.1 of Chiloscyllium plagiosum. NCBI lineage: Eukaryota > Metazoa > Chordata > Chondrichthyes > Orectolobiformes > Hemiscylliidae > Chiloscyllium > Chiloscyllium plagiosum. The sequence goes on from NC_057710.1 coordinate 38,830,787, forward strand.
CGTTTTCTCAAACTCAATTCCAAAAGAGCCGCCCATCAAAAAGCAACTGCACTGCCAGAGGTTTTGTATAAGTTCAAAGCGTACGTGAGCAATTACGAGAACTTTAAACATTTTAAGGCAAAAACTATCCATAAGTTATTGCAAGAAAGACATTTCTAAACAAACACTTAACAGATTACTTTGGAGCATCTGAGGATCTCATTGAAGGGCACATGAAATGACCACCTCAGGACTCAGACCACCCATTGTTGGCGAAGAGGGATGGTAAACACTCTAGTCCAACTGGGAGTCAGCACCACAATAAAACCACTTGACTCCAATTCAGATTTATTTATAAGATTCAGACAGATATTTTGGATTCCAGAATAGTCTGCTGAAAAATCTGACCAACTACAAAAACAATGATACAGTACAAAAAAAAATCAGACATTTTAATTAATGACCTTTTCTGTACATTACTGGAACCCAAGTGAAAATTTCCCACCATATATCCGAGTCCAGATTTTTGAGCTGGAACAAGGCCTTTGAACATAAGAATTTTAATAAAGGCATTACGATTTTTCTTTCAAATTGAATGTATTAGTTTAACTACAAAGAATAGTACAACCCAGGAATAGGCCCTTCAGTCCACCAAGATTGAACTAACACACGACGTCTTTCTAAACTCAACTTTCTAAACTAAAATCCTTTTGCCTGTGTCACTCTACTCCTTGCATGTCAAGATATGTCTTAAATGTTGCCATTGCCTCTGCTTCTACCACCTCCTCTTGCACTGCGTTCCAGGCATTTGAGTTTGAGTTTGAGTTTGATTTATTGTTGTCACGTGTCTAAGACACAGTGAAAAATGCTGTTTTGCATGTTATACAGGCAGATCATATCATACAAGGTGCATCAGGTAACAGAAGTGAGTGCAGAATACAATGTTACAGCTGTAGAAAAGATGCAGGGAGAGAGAACGTTATTAACATTTGAAATGCCCGTTCAAAAGTCTGATAGCAGCAGGGAAGAAGCTGTTCTTGAATCTGTTTGTACAAGTATTCAAACTTTTATTTCTTCTGGAGGTGGAAGAGAGTATAACTGGGGTGCGAGGGGTCTTAGATTATGTTGGTTGCTTTCCCAAGGCAGCGGGAATTATAGATGGAGTCAATGGATAGAAGGCTAGTTTGCATGGTGGACTGGGCTGTGTTCTTTGTGGTTTCTTGTGGTCTTGGAAAGAGCAGTTGCCAAACCACATTGTGATACATGCTGCATCTATAAAAATTGGTAAGTGTCTTTTTGGACATGCCAAATTTCCTTAGGCCTCCTGAGTAAGTAGAGATGTTGATGTGCTTTCTTGACCATCATGTTGACACGGGTGGACGGATTGTTGGTGATCATCTCTCTTAAGAACTTAATATTCTCTACCAATCCCTGGTGCACACCATTGATGCAGGGATTGAGGAAGCAAGGACAGACTGGTGCATCAATAAGCAACATTGTCATAGATAAGAGATAGTCATTTTTACTCATCTTCTTCGAACATGTTAAGGCACACATCTGGTGAGAATTAAATCTGATCGTCTGAGCTTTCAAAAGAGCCCTATGCAGATACAGATTTTTTTTGTAAAAGGCCTTTTATTGTTTAACTTGGGCCAAGTAAATTGAAGTGTGATAATTTTGGTAGTTAACACTGAATAAATTGAGGACTAACTTTTGTCTATACTTCCATAATTGCTCTTATGGGTGGAAACATTAACACAGTGACTTAATATTCAGATTTTTCTTTTCCCTTGTTAAGTGCTTGTTAAGTAACAATTACTGGAAATTAAATGACGATTATGGGATACGCATGCTGCATTAACTTTGCCCATCTGAAGCTACTGTAAAAGCTCCAAAGAGAGTGGGCAGAGTGAGAGGTGAACATAACAGAAGATAGCGTATAGAATTAGATAAATTGGGAAGTACTGTATCAGTCAGCATAGACGCATCAATTCTCCATATGTTTTAGTAAAGAGCTAAAATCTCTTAAGAGCTTGAATGAATTGCAGGAATCTAGATTCTAGTTCAAACATACATAAATCCATACCTTCCAAACCGGTCATTACCCAGAATTAATGAGCATGAGACTTATTTAAGTTACAAGGAGAAACTCTATGTGAGCAAGTTGGCTCTTGAAGGACCTTAGGCAAGTTCATCTCTACTTTAGAATCAAACCAACAGTTAAAAAAGCACAATTTAGCAACCACACTCAGTGAAAGCAAGAGAAATAAGGATATTAACTTTCATACTACTGGAACCTTGCAGGCATCAAAACAAATAAATGTTTATTCCTGTATAAGAACATAAGAAATAGCAGTTTCTGAGGAAGGGTCACTCGAACCGAAATGTTAACTCTGATTGTGACAGACCTGCTGAGCTTTTCCAGCAATTTCTATTTTTGTTTAAGGAATAACAGGAGTAGGATCTTCAGCCCCTCAAGCCTGACCTGCCATTCTGTAAGTTAATGGCTGATCTGCCTCAAAGTCTTTTTTATGTCAACTCCTCATAACCCTCAATCCCCGATGTTTCAAAAATCTATCTACCGCATCTTTAAATATTTCTAGGAACCTAACCTCCACAGCTGTCTGCACTTGAGAATTCCAGGTATCTAATACTATGTGGGAGAAGAAATGCCTTCACATTGCAATTTTAAATGAGTGTTCCCTTATTCTGTAACTTTTCCCCTAGATTGAGAGTCACCTGCTGGTGGAAACATCTTCTCAACATGCACCCTGTCAAGCCCCCTCAGACTTCTGTATGTTTCAAAAGGATCACCCCCACTCACACCACACATTCTTGTTAACTCTAATGAATGAAGGCCATTAGCCATTCTCAGTAAGCCGACTTGTTCATCCTAGGAATCAGGAGAAAGTGAGGACTTCAGATGCTGGAGATCAGAGTTGAAAAGTGTGATGCTGGAAAAGCACAGCAGGTCAGGCAGTATCTGAGAAGCATAAGCCCTTCATTCCAGGAATCACCCTAATGAACCTCTTTTGAATTGCCTCCAATGCCAGCACATCCTTTCATCAAGATGGAGATCAAAACTCTACACCATACTCTAAATGCAGCCTCACCAACACCCTATACAACATGGAAACAGACTCTTCCGGCCAACTAGTCCACACCAACCATGTTTTCAAACTAAACTAGTCCCACGTGCCTGCATGTGACCCATATCCCTCCAAACCATTCCTATGCAGTAATTATCCAAATGTCTTTTAAATGTTGTAACTGTACCTGCATCCACCACTTCCTCTGTCTGGTTGGTGACGATTCGCCGCCGATGATTAGCCACTGCCAGTTCACCACCAGCATTTCTCCACTGGGGTCGTTTGACTTCTGGAGAATATTTGCCTCCGGAAATATATATATGTACTGAATGTTTTCCCTCCAGCCTGTTCTTTCATACTTCTCAGTCCCCTTTATTTATACAAATACATACTACATACTGATAAAAAAAGAGGTAAAATAAATATCATTTTATTGGTTTATATATAAAAATGAGTTACAAACTTTAACCAGAAAAAGGAAATATATTTTAAAAATCTTTATAATGGCAGTAAAATCTCACATTAATATTAAACAATGAAATTTTAGTTCATTAGATAGTTATGCGCTATTCCTGTAAGATATTCCAAACAATCTCTTTCACCGCATTCAAGAACGGTTTTTTGTATTCTATCGTCTGCCTCTCCTATCATTCCTTTTTCGTCAAATTATTTTCTTCATGCTGCTTGTCGTCGGTAAAGATGCTAGAACTGACTGAGGGACATCAGCTACACATTCGTTAATAAAAACACTATAAACATCCTTATAAACATCCATAAGGTCACCACTCAAACTCATATGCTTCAGTGAAAAAAGTCTCAGCCTACTTTTATGACTCAAACTCTCCACTCCCAATAACATCCTGGTAAATCTTTTCTGAACCCTCTCCAATTTAACAATATCCTTCCTATAACAAGGCGACTAGAACTGTACACAGTATGCCAGAAGACACCTCACAAACGTCCTGTACAACCTCAACATGATGTCCCAACTCCAATACTCAAAGGTCTGAGCAATGAAGGCAAGTGTGCTGTCTTCTTAACCATCCTGTCAACCTGTGATGCAAATTTCAACATTCAATACCTCACATTTATCCAAATTAATTTCTATCTGCCACTCCTCAGCCCATTGATCTAATTGTTCAAGATCTCTTTGTAATCTAAGATAACCTTCATTACTGTACACTATACCACCAATTTTGGTGTCATCCGTAAACTTACTAACAATGCCTCCTATATTCTCTTCAAAATCATTTGTAGAAATAACAAACAAGAGTGTACCCAGTCCGATTCCTGTGGAACACCACTAGTCACGGGCCTCCAGATTGAAAAACAACACTCCACCACCATCCTCTACCTTCAAGCCAATTTTACATCCAATTAGCAAGCGCACCCTGAATCCCATGTGATCTAATTCTAACTAATCAGTCTACAAGGTGGAACTTTGTCAAAGGCTTTCCTAAAGTCCATGTAATCAACTTCTACTGCCCTGCCCTCATCAATCGTTTTGGTTACTTCCTCAAAAAACTCAACCAAGTTTGTGAGACATAATTTTTCTCACACAAAACCATGCTGACTATCTCTAATCAGTCCTTGCCTCTCCAAATACATGTAAATCCTATCTTTCAGAATCACTTCCAACAACTTATTCACCATCATTATCAGGTTCATAGGTCTATAGTTCCCAGGCTTCTCCTTACAACCTCTCTTGAATAAAGGCACAACATTAACCAACCTACAGTCCACCAGCACCTCAAATGTGGTTATAAATGATAAAAAATATTTCTGCTGGGGTCCCCTCAATTTCTTCCCTAATGTTCCACAACATCCTGGGATACACTTGATGAAGTCCCGGAGATTTATCCGCCTTTATGTTTTCTAAGACTTTTTTGTTCTGTAACGTCAAATGTTTTCAAAACATCAGTATTTATTTCCTCGAGTTCTCTAGCCTCTATTTCTTTCTCCACAGTAAAAACTGACATTAAATATTCATTTAGTATCTCTCCCATCTCCTGGGGTTCAACACATAGATGACCTTGTAGATCTTTAAGAGGGCCTATTGTCTTTCTGGTTGATCTTCTGCTCTTAATGTACTTGTAGAATCTCTTTGGATTATCCTTAACCTAATCTGCCAAGGATATCTTGTATCCTCTCTTTGCCCTCCTAATTTCCCCTATGCTCTTCATATGCTTCAAGAAATTCATTTGATCCCAGTTGTCTATACCTAATATATGATTATTTCTTATGCTTGATTAAAACTTCAATATCTTTATTCATCCATAGTTCCTGAACTTTATCCTTCACTCTGACAGGAACATAATGCCTTTCAATTCTCGTTATGACACTTCTGAAAACCTCCCACTTGTCAGTCATCACTTTGCACGACTTCCCTATTTTTAAATGTCAATTCATTTGTCTACTTAATTACTTGCTGCACTTTTTCTTGTGTTTTATACATTAGAATACCCAGATCCCACTATGCTGTACTTTTTTGGAGTCTCTCTCCAGTTAACTAAAAGTCTGCTTTTTCATCCTTCATTCATCATTTTACACGTTTCTACATTAAACTCCATCTGCTCATTTTTGTTCCCACTCACTCAGTATCAATATCCCCTTGCAGATTCCCTATGTCCTCATCACAATATGTACTCCAGACCAATTTTATACTATCAGCAAATTTGGATACATCACTCTCTTACCCATTTTCCACGTCACTAGTATAGATTTTTAAAACTTCACAAATGAGATGCGAGTCATTGACTGGGCCAGCAATTTATTGCCCATCCTTAGTTACCCCTGAAAAAGATGGTGGTTAGATGCTTCTTCAAACTGTAACAGTCCATCTGGTAGACAATTGAGTCCTTAGGATTGATCATTGTGACACTCCTCTCAGCTCTTTTCTATCTGAAAAAGATCCATTAATCCCAACTCTGTGTCTTCTGTGTAGTAACCATCCTCAATCCATGCTAATACATTATGCCTAATAATATGAGCTCCTATTATGTGTAATAATAATTTATGGGGCACCTTACTGCATTATGTTTTGGAAATCCAAATACACTACATTATCACTTCCCTTTTATCAACCCTGCTTGGTAAATTCTCAAAGAACTCTAGAAATTTTGTTCTACATGATATCCCTTTCACAAAACTGTATTGACTCTGTTTTAGTGACTAGCTTATAACTGTAGTATGAATAGTTATAGCTGCCCTTCCATGAATAAATCTCTTGTACAAGCTTCGATGATCTCAATCGATTTTTTTTTTAGCCCAAGAAGGCCAATGAAAACTTCGACCAGTTGCTCCTTGACCAGTTGACCAGCAACAATTTGTTCCTGTACCAGATGTCCCCTTACTTGCTTCTCTTTAAATAGACCAGGCATACCTTGCTTTGTCTTGAACTGTTCACTCTCTTTATAGCTAGTTGAACAAATTTTTCTACCTCAAGGATGCTGAGGTCAATGCATGCATGCAAGCTCAAAAATGATAAGTGCTGATTATAAATTATGTTTACACTCAATTATTCCAATTGAAACACGCATTTTCATCTCTGTTTAATTCAGATTTGGGTTTCGATCTGATAGGATAGTGCTACTTGCCCATGCATCAAACTTAAAATTAATCACATTGAATGACATAAACAGTGTGACAGTAATATGGCTTTTAGATGTGCATTTTATTCTGGATTTTCAAGAGTCAAGTCAAGAGTCAAGAGTAGTTTTATTTGTCAGTTCTACCACATTTGACTGATATGGTAAAAATGAGACAATGTTTCCTCCAGGACCAAGGTGCTACATGAACAACAATAACAATAACACAAGCTACAATGCAATAATGAATGAACATTAATAAAAAACGTTGTTTTAGCAGTAACTCGAAAAGTCTTGCAACAAATTTCAGATGGAATAAGGTGTGATCATACAGTTTTCAGGAGCCTGATGGCTTGGGGGAAGAAACTGTTGCACAGTCTGACCGTGAGAGATCTAATGCTCTGGTACCTTCTGCCAGATGGCAGGAGGGACAAGAGTTTGAGTGAAGGGTGTGTGGGGTCTTCCACAATGCTCTCAGCCTTGCAGATGCAGCGTGATGGAGGGAAAACTATGATGGAGGGAAGAAAGACCCCGATGATCTTCTCTGCTGTCCTCATTATGCATTGTAGGGTCTTACATTCTGAGATGGTGCAATTCCCAAACCATGCAGTGATGCAGCACTCAGAGTACTCTCAATGAATGTGATGAGGATGAGGGTTGGGAAGTGAGCTTTCCTCAACCTGCACAGACACTGCTGGGCTTTCTTGGCTATGAAGCTGGTGTTGAGGGACCAGGTGGACCAGATTCACCACCAGGTGGACGCCAAGAAGTTTCATGCTCTTCACGATCTCTACAGGGGAGTCATCCATGTCCAGTAGGGAATGGTCACTCCATGTCTTTCTGAAGTCAACAACCACCTTTTTCATCCTGTCCATATTCAGAGACAGGTTGTTGGCGCTGCACATCCTCTCTGAATGCTGACTTATCGTTCCTGCTAATGAGAGCTACTATAGTCATATCATCAGCAAACCTCGTGATGTGATTTGAGCTGTGCATCACTGCACAGTCATGTATCAGCAGGTTGAACAGTAGTGGACTGAGCATACAGCCCTTGGGGGCCCCTGTGCCCAGTGTGTTGGTTTTGGAAATGTTGTTTCCAATCTGGACAGACTGAGGTCTCCAGTCAGAAGTCCAGGATCCAGTTAGGGGAGGAGTGTGTTTAGGCCCAACAGACTCAGATTTCCAATCAGGTGCTGAGGAATGATAGTGTTGAATGCAGAGCTGAAGTTTATGAAAAAAGGTTGAGACAAAGGTGATGAGCAGTATGTTCAAAGCCAATAGAATAAACAGCCTTGGGGATTTTTTTTACATTGGATTAGCAGCATTATGAATAGGTGGCGTAAAGCTCCTATAGAACCAGGATTTTTTGTTTTTTTTTCTACTATTACTGGGGTCTTGAAACTGGATGTGGAAGCTCTAGACAATTTTCTTAATTTTTTGGGGGGTGTTTGTTGGTCTGGTCCATAACAACAGTTTCTGTAAAACTTAAGTCATTTGGATCACCAATTCTCCTTAGGAATCAATTGCGTATCTTTTTCTAATGCTGGTGGCTTTTATGCTCTATCTTTGTATGAGTAGGCATCAGACATTTTGCTGCACTGCGTCATGACCACGGGTCAGAACTGAAGTACTATGGAGGTTTTTAGTTCTTAAATCAAAAACGTTTTTTATTGAAAGAGAAAGGACTGCTATGGAGTTCATCCCTTGTGGTTGGAGGGGTCCTAGGCAGAAGATGAGGCGCTTTCCTCCAGCCGTCATGTTGCTATAGTCTGGCAATGGAGGAGTCCAAGGACCTGCATGTCCTTGGTGGAGTGGGAGGGGGAGTTGAAGTGTTGAGCCACGGGGTGGTTGGGTTGGTTGGTCCGGGTGTCCCAGAGGTGTTCTCTGAAACGTTCCGCAAGTAGGCGGCCTGTCTCCCCAATATAGAGGAGGCCACATCAGGTGCAG
>NC_057710.1:38839624-38894930 GCF_004010195.1 Chiloscyllium plagiosum
GAAATTGCGGTCTTTGAAGAAGGAGGCCATCTGGGTTGTACGGTATTGGAACTGGTCCTCCTGGGAGCAGGTGCGGCGGAGACGAAGGAATTGGGAATATGGGATGGCATTTTTACAGGGGGCAGGGTGGGAAGAGGTGTAGTCTAGGTAGCTGTGGGAGTCGGTTGATTTATAGTAAATGTCCATGTTGGTTCGATCGCCCGAGATAGAAATGGAAAGGTCTAGGAAGGGGAGGGAGGAGTCTGAGACGGTCCAGGTAAATTTGAGGTCGGGGTGGAAGGTGTTGGTAAAGAGGATGAACTGTTCAACCTTCTCGTGGGAGCACGAGGCAGCGCCGATACAGTCATCGATGCAGCGGAGGAAAAGGTTGGGGGGGAGGGTGCCAGTGTAGCTGCAGAAGATGGACTGTTCCACATATCCTACGAAGAGGCAGGCATAGCTGGGGCCCATGCGGGTGCCCATGGAAGTGGGAGGATTGGAAAGAGAAGTTGTTCCTTTTGACTCTGAGTACTGCAAACCAGTTAAAAGGGAAACAAGACAACAAAGGACTTTCTCATACTGAATACTGGGATTTAATAATGGTCTAAAGACATCAACACTACAGAACTGCAAATGATCTTTAAATATAAAACCAATTGTTTAACCACTAATGTAAACACTACCAGTAACCATCCACTTGTTGTGAACAAGTCAGACTGATCTGTATTTTTTAAACATTTATCTTTTCAGATTCCCCTTTTTATTTATAATCTGTTTCTGTGCTACAGTTTGTGTTTAATACTTCATAAATAATCTTTTTGTTAATTCAAAAAAGCCAAGTTAAATTGCCAAAAACATTAAATACTGGAGATCACAGCGGGTTAGACAGCATTCATGGAGAGAGAGAAAGCTCACATTTCGAATCTAGATGACTCTTATCAGAGCTGAGGTAAAGTGTAGAGGGGACAACATTTATCGTCTCTGGAGGGACAGGGGTGTAAGGGTAGTGGGTGTACAGTGCTCATGGAGAAAGGATGTTGACAGTTCAGATTAAGTGATTGAAATGTGAGAATAACAGAATAATGGTGTATCTCCTGCCAGCAAATTTTGGCAAACATCTTGTTGAACACCAGCAGTGAAATGGAGAGCAACAAAGATGTACGCAGTGAATGAGACAACTGGAATTCATGTCATGAGGAAGAACATAACTTCTTTAGGATAGCATTCCTTGAAGAGATGCGGTAAATTGAACAAAATGTAGGAGCAAATTACTGCACTTGCTGGAATCTGTACTGAAAACAAGAAATTCGGGAAATCACAATGGATCAGATAGCATTCATGGATTCTGGATTAGAAGTGCTGGAAAAGCACAGCAGTTCAGACAGCATCCGAGGAGCAGTAAAATCGACGTTTCCTGATGAAGGGCTTTTGCCCGAAAAGTCGATTTTACTGCTCCTCGGATGCTGCCTGAATTGCTGTGCTTTTCCAGCACCTCTAATCCAGAATCTGGTTTCCAGCAGCTGCAGTATTTTTTTTTACCTAGATAGCATTCATGGACAGAGAGCAAGTCAATGTTTCAAGTCTAGATGACTCTTCAGCAGAGCTGAAGTGAAATGTGGAGGGGACAGCATTTATGCAATAATTTGTTCGTTTGGGTCTGGGAGAAAAGTACCCACAAATGAAGGGATTCTTCTTAAAGTAAACTTGCTGCAACTATCCGAGGGGTTGGGTGATTAAAGAGGAGCCAGTTCATTCCTTCTCATCTGGAAGCTTAATATTTTTGAGTAAACTATCTGAAAATATAATGAATTAGTGAACCTTACGACCGGGTCTGGTTGTAACATCTGAAACTAGTGCTCTTCCATTCATTCATGGGATGCAGGTGTCACTGTTTAAGTCAGCATTTATTGCCCATCCCTAATTACACAGAGGGCAGTTAAGAGTCAACCACATTTCTGTGGGACATTATGGCTAGGCAAACTGGGAAAAGGTGGCATATTTTCTTTTCTAAAAAATGTTAGTGAACCAGATGAATTGACAATGGTTACGTGGTCATCACTATGTCAATTTATTTTACGGAATTTAAATGTCATCATCCACAATGGTGGAATTTGAACCCATGTGCCAGAGCATTAGCCTGGGGTTCAGGATTACGACAATAAACACAGAGAATACCAAAGAAATTTTTCATGTCAGACTGCATTCAGATTTAACGTTTCAAGATCAGCATGTGACTCTTCTTTAGAACATAGGACATTGGATTTCATTTGGATCTCTCAGCACTCATTCACCTTGAGCCTATTTGAATGATCACAGCATCCCCACTTTGCCATTTTATTTTCCTTTTAGCCCCCAATGCAGAGCCACCAGGCTTACAGTATTTTTGCCTTACTTGCTGTTCAGCATAGACACCAAGCCAGGAGATTTGACACGATTGTCAGCTGTTCTCAGTCAAGTCAAGAAATCAGGGGGCCCCGAGGTCAAGAGCAGCCCTCCAATATCAGTCCACAGGCATGGGCTTGGTTAGTCAGCCACTGAGGTTGGGAGGATAGGGTGGTGGGGTGCATGGTTGAGAGAGGTCAGGACCTGTTCCTCCTACAGAGTGAGAAGCTGACTGTCAGGGAGACCATGGACTGTTCTGGCTCTTTCTTTCCTATTGTGGGCTGTTTTAACTTGGAATGAGAGCAAGGCAGGATTGAGCAAGAGTGGGTGTCACAACGATATTGATAGATTTGAATAACTGATAGAGTTTTATATACTAAGGGAGCAATGTAGGGATAATACAGCAAGATAAAGTTGTGGTAGAAATCAACTGCAATCTTACTGGTTATGTAACAGATTCAAAGTGCCATAGGAGCCTACTCCATTTCCCATTTCTCTTGCTCTTATGTAGCAAAAGCTATTACACTATAAAACAGGATCCCACAATCAGGCACCAGAGATAATGGTCTAACTGGGGATGTCCTGGTTTGGGTAGTTATCCCACTTACAATGAGTGGTAGAATCGGCTTAGCATTGGATAAGAGAGACAGAGTACATAGCTAATTGAAAGGGTTCAGGGCAGTAACTCTGGAAAAGTTACACAGAGAGAAACCCTGCATAAAATTCAACAAACCCATCACTTTCCAAACAAAAAGCTTTTCATGTCCATTTACCTACCTACAGCTTTTCATGTCCATTTACCTACCTTACAGCTCTTGTCCAATCATTATGGTGCTCATGTAAGCAACATTTGCTTATGCAGAGCATCATATACATTCCTTTGTCATCTAAACTTTTGCAATTCCATTATCTCACAAATTTAAACTCATTGGTTCAACTCAGTTTTTAAAACTTTACTACAGATTCTACCTCCTCCAGACTATATGCATAAAGATATAAAAACAAAACATCTTACATGACTGGAGAGTCTAAATGGATGTCACAACTTCAGTACAAAAGAACAGCCATTTAAGAATGAGATGATAAGGATTTCTTTTGCGCAAAGTTTTGGAATACTGTAGACAAGAATAAAATTGATAGAATTTTATTTATTTAGGGAGGGATATGGTGATAATGCAGCAAGATAAAGTTGTAATGGAAGATCAAATGTGATCTTATGGATTAGTGCAGCAGAATCAAAGAGCCATTGGGACCTATTCCATTTCTCATTTCTTTCATTATGTTCTAACATGAGCAAATGTTAGTTTACTGTAAAATGGATTCTTATGTTCCTTTGTGGTATTATTTACTAGGACCAGGCTTTCTTAGCAGTGTGTAAGACTGGAGAGCGTGGATTGTATTGAATCCACTAGTTGTAAGTGATGAATTGGAATTTGCCAAGATGGATTTCTGCCAAGCAGAGAGTTAAGCATGGAAAATTTTTGATACTCTTAACTCAGAACAATAATTGGTATTAAAAGTCGTAACATTTGGTGCAGAGAGCCCAGGTGTTGGAGAAATTCCATGGGACAAAAAATTTTAATTAGAACTTACTCAAGAGTATAGGAGAATACCGTGACTGGGGTCACAAAAGCAATAAATAGGGATAATTGGGAAATTGGGACTTCATTAAAGTTTACAAACCAACAGAGGCAAACACCATTGTACCATGACTCTATTTGCTTACTTAGTCATTATTTAAAATATATACTGGCCAATAATGTAAATGATGTAATTAAGATATGCACATTTCGCATAAATTTCATAATGGAAATGTTGCAGTCAGCAAATACCTGGTTGCACTCATAAACAGCAGAGATACAGAGGCTCAGTCTCAGGTGAAAAGCACCAGTGGTGTCTTGTGTGGTTACCATACAACCCATGCACTGGTTCACTGACATTCTTTATAATGGTGCAGTGTTTAATTTGAGTTACATCTGAATGGTTAATCATAAGCCATAACACAGTGTTATTGGAATATTCATTGAAATGTACCTTTCAATGTGCATTTCTGCAAATTTTCTTTATGTTTTATTTCTTTCTTTGTCTTGTATTCCCCTCTAGTAATTTCCCCACCTCTCCGAAAGACACTGAGATTGTTGATTTGCACTGCCCTAGTTTGTATGAACAGAATGATAATATCCTCAAAGGGTGGATAGTAACCTTGCCACCCCTTAACATGGACAATATGATATCTTCCCATATAAAAGATGGCCACAATTGAAAATACAAAGCGTGTGCATTGTTCAGGAGATCAACAGGAATCAGCACTTTGATTTCTATCACATAAATCTGAGTATGCAACATTTTAGATAGGAAATGGTTAGAGCATCCACACTGGAAACACTGCTCAGCTCCAAGGTCAAAGAAAGAAAAGTGGTATTTAATTATTTTTGTGGCCCCAGAAAGCAGGTAGACAAGAAAATAATCCGGATCATTGGCACTCTGGGCACTCCACTCTCCAGGACCTCAGAAGGGCAACAGATACATGGGAACACCATCACCAGCAAGATCCTTGCCAAGCCACTCACCATCCTGACATGGAAATATATCACCATTCATTCAGGGTCAAAATCCTGGGACTCACTCCTTTATAGTATCGAGGATATTCCTACTCCTCGGTGAACTGCAGGAGTTCAAGAAGGCAGCTCGCCACCACCTTCTCAAGGGCAATTAGGGATGGGCAATAGATGTTGAAGCAAATAGTGAGACCTACATTCCGTGAATACATTTTTAAAAAAGTCACATCTGCAACTTATCATCTGATGGCCTGATTTCCTGTGTTAAACTGCAGCTGACCTGACAAAGCTAAGAAGGTTGCAGCCTCAAAGTGCTGGGCTTTGCTACACTGCCAGATTGATTTGAAATGATGTGAGAGAACCACAGAAGACTTAGCAGCTTTCAATGGCTCTCTGCTGCAACTCAAACAGAGGAGGACCAATTTGTTGTTTGTTTTCTGAGGAGGGGTTCCAGATAGCTTTGTTTCTTGTCACTTTATTTTTTTAAACCTTACCCATCAACATCAACCTCCTGCAGCAGGACTTAGTGGCTACTTGACCTAGGTGTCAGTTTATGGGTGGTTGAGGATTGGGGGGAATTGGGGGAGGCATTCTTGGCTAGTAGTTCAAAGTCTTTGCAAGTTGGTTCTTACAGTTTGCTACAGTGGGTAGGGAGTACACATCACAGCATAACACCATCATTTGGCACAGTTCAGTCATACATTTCCTTCCCCATTGACCTCAGCAGTCAACAGGAGAGAGTTTGGTGATTTACAGCTGTAGCTGGCTATTCTCATGTGGATTCTGCTTGTGCCAGAACACGGAGAATTAGTTGGGAATATTCACTACTGCTCCTATAAAAGGAAGCTAGACACTCAGATTATTAGATAATTTACAATCTGCACAGTCTGTGTCTGTTAAAATTGATGGATGATACATTCCAGTGGCTTTGCTGCCAAAATTTTCCTGAAGGATTCCCATTGTGTAATCCACAAATTGGCATGCTGTAATGTTGTTTCAGATGCTGTAACATATTGTAATATTGGGTGACCTGACTGGCCTCCTGGCTCAGACGAAGGTTTTTGAGGGCAGCTAGGTGGGGAATACAATAAGCCAGCCCATTTTGTTTATAGTAAGATCAGCGAAACAACACTGTTCCTCCCAGCTGGGTTTCTCTTCTGCGGGAGCACTGGCTGAAAGAGGGCCGATTGAGTACCTCCCTCAGTTGACAATTGGGACTCCATTCACGACTTGCATGCTTTGAACAGTATATCCCCAGTGTCATCCAAATGAGCCATGAAGAAGTTGGGGGTGGCCTCATCATGTGAATAAATAAGATGGTACGATGTTCCCCACCATCATCTGGACTTGTTTCCATCAATCAGAAGGTCTCAAACACTGGTCTGTACATTCCAGTACAGATTGGGAATGCTAGATTGTGATCTTTCCACATAATGGATGGAATTTTATTTGGCTTGGGTCATGGTGGTAATATCAGAAGCAAGTTCTGCTTCCTCAAGACCATCCCAGGTTGGAACAGAAGTAGGTCATTAGAATCCTACAGTCAGACAATCAAAGAGTCACACAGAACCAAAACAGACCTTTCAGTCCAACCTGTTCATGCCGACCAAGTTTCCCAAACTAAACTAGTCCCATTTGCCTGCATTTGGCCCATATACCTCTAAAACGTTCCTATTCATGTGCCTGTCCAAATGTCTTCAAAATGCTGTAACTGTATCTGCATCTGCTACTTCCTCTGGCAATTCATTCCATACGCCATCCTCTGTGCAAAAAGGTTGCCCCTTAGGTCCCTTTTAAACCTTTCACCTCTCAACTTAAAATTATGTCATCTAGTTTTGAACTCCCCTACCCTAGGGAAAAGACCTTTGCTATCACCTTATCTATACCCATGATGATTTTATAAACCTTTATAAGGTCACCCCTCAACCTCTAATGCTTCTGTGAAAAATGTCCCAGCCTATTCAGCCTCTTCTTATAACTCAAACCCTTCAGTCCTGGTAACATCCTTCTAAGTCTTTTCTACACCATCTTCAATTTAATATTATCCTTCCTGTAGCAGGGTGATCAGAACTGCACAAAGTACTCCAAAAGTGGCCTCACCAACATCCTGTACAACTACAACATTGCATTCCAATGCCCATATTCAATGGTATGAGCAATCCAGGCAAACATGCTAAATGCTTTTTAACACCCTGTCTACCTGTGACACAACTTTTAAAGAACTATGTGCCTGAACAGGTTGGTTTCTGTGTTCAACAACACTCCCCAGGGACCTACCATTAACTGAGTAAGTCCTACCCTTGTTCATCTTACCAAAATGCAGCAGCTTACTTATCCAAACTAAATTCCATCTGCCACTCTTTGGCCCATTGGGCCACTTGATCATGATCCCTTTGTAATATCAGATAACCCTAATTAACCTTCTGTCAATTATTGTTCTGGCCTGTGAGAAAATTAAAAATTGAAATATGCAAAATGGAATTCAGTAGAATGCATGCAAGACTGCAGAAATTGGAAATTTCCCAAGCTGTGTCAGAATTTAATTTATTTGGCTGTGCCACAATATCAAATTTAGACAGACCTCTATTTTTGAAGGGAGTAAATTTGCAGATTAACACATAGAACAAATGTTGGAAGCACTAAAAGAAGCAATTTTCTTTATGAAACAATTCTTTCGCGCAGTGTTTGTGGTAAAAATATGACAGAAAATGGATGACACCATGTTAATGGGCTAGCAAGACCATCTAAATACAGGTCATAGGTGACATTTAGAAGCAAAGAGAATTTATGACTAACTGTAAAAGAATGAAGTCCAAAAATACCAAGGTTTAGCCAATCGATGTTTCAGGAATGATTCAAAGTATCACTATGTTAGGAACTCTCCCAAATGGTGTAATAGAATATTTAAAACTAAACATTTGAAGGAATCTGGTCATAGCTTTCATGATAGCCCCATGCCTTTTATAGGTGGACACAACAGCCTAGTAGAATTATTGCTAGCTGTTAATCTAAAGAACCAGGTAATGTTCCAGGTACTTGGGTTCAAATCCTACCACACCAGATGGTGTAATGTGAACTCAGTGATATGTGGAAGTAAGCTACTAATGATGACTCTGAATCCATTGTTGCTTGTTGGAAAAACCCATCTGGTTCACTAGTGTCCTTTAAGAAAGGAATCTGCCATCCATACCTAGTCTGGCCTGTATGTGACTCCAGACATGTGGTTGATTCTTAACTTCTCACTGGGCAATTAGGGATGGGCAATAAATGTTGGCTTGGCCAATGACATCCTCTTCCCATGAATGAACAAAAAAAACCTACCTGACTGTGGTCTTTCATTTCAAAGATCAATTGCTGTAATGTTAGGCTGAAAGTGCCTAATGGGCTTTTCAAGGCCTGATCAAAATGAATACAAGAGGACATGTGTGCTTTGATATAAAGCAAATTTATGAGCTTAATTAACTTTTGTTTATGCAAAATAATAAGTGAAGCTATTAGTTTAAACTAATTTAGACATATTCAACAAATGGGTTTCACTGCGTTCTGCCTGTCAGGGACTCCTGCAGTTAACTCCTAGCCAAAACAGGCTGTTTTTCACACTAGGCCTATTTTCATGTATTTTTCCATGTTACTTAAATTGCTCATTGTCCAACTAACCCTTAATGATTAACCCTTAATGGTCTTGCTTTAAGATCTCATTTTTAAGCCTAATACTACAAGTACCCTCTGGTGTAAGTAATGAATCCAGCCCAGAATGGAAAACTCTTGAATCTCAGTCATTTCCATGGTAAAACATGGCTGAATAGCCACAAATATAGCTGTGGATGACTGTAATGTAGTTTGCTTTGTAAGCCAGACTTGATCTCTTCATTCTATGTATAAGAGACTCAACTGGTTCTTGGGTATTGTCAAACTACCCATGGGTCAGTCAAGAACTAGCCTGTTTAATCACATGAAGACCCATGGAAGAAGCTCACAGACCTGGGTAGATGTCATCCTCAAGATAAGGGATAGCTGACGATGACTGCTGTTTGTCTCAGGAATGTGTGTTCATGGCTTCCTCCATAGAGAGGAAGAGCCAGATCCAACAGACTTGTCTGTGAATGCTAAAGATTGATTGATTGGTGATTGATTGATTTATTGTTGTCACATGTACCAAGGTACATTGAAAAGTGTTGTTTTGCTTGCTGTACAGGCAGATTGTACCGTACAATGTTCATCAGGGTAGCAGAACAGAGTGCAGAAAAGGTGCAGAGAGAGAGAGATTAGAATTGACATTTGAGAGGTCTGTTCAAAAGTCTGATAACAGCAAGGAAGAAGCTGGTCTTGAATCTGTTTGTACGTGTATTCAAACTTTTAAATCTTCTGTCCCACAATAGAGGGTGGAAGAGAGTAAAGACCTGCATACCATGACCTTGTCCATGAGTCAAAATTATAAGAACATAAGAAACAGAAGCAAGGGTTGACCATACGGCTCCTCAGTCTGTTCCACCATTCAATGTTCATCTGTCAACGAACCAGGTCAGGTGTCAGATCTCTCAGTGGGAGAGCATTTTGGTGGTAGTGACCACTACTGCCTGACCTTTACTATAGTCATGGAGAAGGATATGAGCAGATGGTATGGGAAAGTATTTATTTGGGGGAGGGGCAATTACAATGCTATTTGGCAGGAACTGTGGAGCATAAATTGGGAACAGATATTCTCAGGGAAATGCACAACAGAAATGTGGTGGTTGTTTATGGAGCACTTGCTGCGAGTGCTGAATAGGTTTGTCCCACTGAGGCAAGGAAGGTGAAAGAACTTTGGATGACAAGAGATGTCAAGAGGAAGAAGGAAGCTTACTTAAGGTTGAAGAGGCAAGGATCAGACAGGGTTCTAGAGGGTTACAAGGTAGCCAGGAAGGAACTGAAGAATGGACTTAGGAGAGCTAGAAGGGGGCATGAAAAAGTCTTGGTGGGTAGAATTAAGGAAAACCCCAAGGCATTTTACCCTTATGTGAGTAACAAGAAGGTGGCCAGAGTGAAGGTAGGGCTGATCAGGGATAGTGGAGGGAACTTGTGCTTGGAGTCAGAGGAGGTAGGAAGGTCCTTAATGAATGCTTTGCTTCAGTATTCACTAGTAAGAGGGACCTTGTTGTTTGTGAGGACAGCGTGAAACAGGCTGATATGCTCAAACAGGTTGATGGTAAGGAGGAGGATGTGCTGGAAATTTGGAAAAACAAAGGGATGGAAAAATCCCCTGGGCCAAAAGTGATATACCCAAGGGTACTACTGGACGCAAGGGAAGAGATTGCTGCTCCTTTGGCAATGATCTTTGCATCCTTATTGTCCACTGACTAGACAATTGGAAGGTGGCAAATGTTATTCCCTTTTTTTTAACTTTACAAGCATATAAAATTATTGAAAAATACAATCAATAACAAATATCAATATAATAAAAAGATTTACAAAACACAAATTACAATACAACTACTGTCTACTAACTATTAACCTAACCTGTAATAAAAAACAAACCCTAACACTGTGCAAAGCAACACTAAAAAAAAAGAAAGAAAAGCACAAAAACAACAAAAACCCCACAAAATACAGAACAGCTAAGCTCGGCACAAAGCTCCCAAACAAAGGAACGGCAGCATTGTATATATACCCGCATTAACTCAGGAGAACCTCTTCAGGTCCAGGGCTTGACAAATCTAACCATCCTGGTTAAACAAATGCCCTACTTAAGATAACTGACAAATCTATATCCAAATAACTCAAGTAGGGCTGCCATGTCTTATAAAAATGGTCTGTTGTGTGGTGCACCATGTTTGTAAAAAGGTCCAAGGGAATGTGCTCCATAATTAATTTCTGTCAGCCCAGCAAGCCCAGCGGGTTCTCAGACACCCAATTCATCAGAATATTCTTCCGTGCACAGTATGCAAGAATATTAAATAGTTTCTTCCCATGCTCATCTAAAGATGGTAAAGTCAGTAGACCTAAGAGGAGAGATATCGGGTCTACTTTGACTTCAGTCCTCAATACCCTCCCTATCTCTTCCTCCACAGCGCTCCAATAAACACGGAGCCTGTGGGCATGTCCAGAAGCAATGGGTAAGAGTACCTACACTTATTTTACATTTGGGGCACATTGAAGATGCCCCTTTCTTAAACTTCGCCAGACGGTCTGGTGCCAGGTAAGCCCTGTGCAGAACTTTTAACTGCACAGATTGAGATCTTTCAAGTATTCTCCCATATGTTCTCCCATGTATCAGAAGAGATCTCCACTCCTAGCTCTTGCTCCCAGACTTCACATAACCAGTTAATGTCCTGTCAGGCCCTGCCACCCAGCAGGCGATAAAGGGCACTAACCGAAAGGGTGCTTTTGGAACGTAGCAACAACCTCTCTGTATCAGGCTTATAGGGCTTAGTGAGAAGCGTAGTCTTCTTCTGGATGAAATCCCAAACCTGAAAAAATGGAAAAGATCTCTGCTGGGTAACCCACATTTGAGGTTCAGTTGCTCAAAAGACATCATAACCTCCCCCTCAAACAAGTCTCCCAAACTAGAAACTCCTCTCACTGCCCATAGTTTCAACCCTGAGACCATCATCCCTGGTCAGAACCCTGACATGCCAACTATAGGTGTAAGTGGCAAAGTCTTGGATAAACAACCCTCACTCTGATGCATCACCCTCCATGCTTTGACTGTACTAATGACAATGGGGTTCTGGCAATGGTCCATAACTGTCCTCATCTTATCCAGGAACAACAGGTTAATAAGAGGGCACTTTGCCTGGGAGGCCTCAATATCCAGCCATATTGAGTTTCAATCATTACCTACCCAATCGCAGACAAAGGACAGCAGGGAACTCAATTGATACCTTCTGATGTCTGGGAAATCAACTCCTCCCCCTCCTTGAGGCAACTGCAATTTAGTAAGTTTGTTGAGGGGCCGCCCATGATGCCAGACAAAGGAACCAAACCACCCTATAAGCTTCCACAACATTGACCTGGGAAACATTATAGGGAGCATACGCATGGGATAAAGCAAACGAAGAAGAACATTCACCTTAATGAGAGATATTCGGCCCAGCCAAGAAATTGGAAGAGCCTCCCATCTCTGGAGATCTCGCCTAATTTTGTCGAGCAAGTGAGCAAAGTTAGTCCAAAATAACAGATCAAACTTGGGGGTAATAAAAATACCTAGGTATCAGAACCCTGCCCGTGACCATTTAAAAGGGAACTTAGGGCCACCTTCAATTTCTAGCACATCCTTAAGGTCCCCAAAGGCAGAGCCTCCGATTTTGCAAAGTTAATCTTACATCCGGAAATAGCCCCAAATGAATTAATACATTGTATCAAATGGGGTATGGAGGTCATCGGGTCTAATAAAAACAGAAGGACATCATCTGCACACAGTGTAATCTTGTGTGCCCTTGATCCCATTTTGGGAGTGGTTATGTGGATGTTCTGACGAATGGCCTCTGTCAGCAGCTCTATCACCAACGTAAACAACAATGGTGAGACAGGGCAGCCTTGCCGACTACCCCTACCAATCCTAAAATTCCCAGGCTTCACCTGAGGGTGGCCAGAGGGTGGCGATATAAAACCTCCACCCACCTAGCAAAACCCCACCCAACCCAAACTGCTCTAAGACATAAAAAGGATACGGCCATTCCACCTGGACAAATGCTTTCTCTGCATCTAAGGAAATTACCAACCCCTGAATCGATCATTACTGACAAACTTGGACCATATTCAACTACCTTCTAATATTATTAGAGGACCTACAGCCCCATATAAAGCCTGTCTGGTCCTCTTTAATAATATGGGGAAACACCCTTTCCAATCTCAGCACCAGGATCTTGGACAGAATCTTGAAATCTGAATGTAATAGAGAGATGGGCCTGTATGAGGCACAATCTTCAGGAACCTTCCCCTTCTTAAAAATTAAGGAAATGTTAGCTTCTCTCAAAGATGGTGGTAGGCATTCATGCATATAGGAGTGATTGTACATCTCCAACATTAGCCCTGACAAAATCCCTATAAACTCCGTATAAAACTCACCCAGGAGACCATCAGGGCCAGGTGCTTTCCCACTCTGAAGTTGCCTAGCTGCCTCCTGTATTTCCTGAATTGTCAAAAGGGCATTAAGGAGAGAGGCCTGTTCCGAGGCTACCCCTGGGAGGTCTAGGTTCTTAAAAATGGTCTCCATTTTAGCCCTCCTGTCTTCGCAACCTTCAGACCGATACACTTCAGAGTAAAAGCTCCAAAAAGCCTCATTAATCTTTTTAGCATCACATGTAAGGACTCCGTCGCTGTCTCTGATTGCAGTAATGGATTGGGGAGCATGCTTTCTCCTAGTCAGGTGCGCTAAATACTTCCCTGGCTTATCTCTATATTCGAACAGCCTTTGTCTAGCAAAAGCAAGTTATTTCTTTGCGTTTTGTGTCAGTATTGAATTCAAGGCAGCCTGAAGGGCTGTGATCCGCTGTAGCTTAGTCACCGAAGGCCATGCAAAATGTGCCGCACCGTGTCTCAAGTAGACACTGCTGTTCCTCCTTCTGTCATTTCTGGCTGGCCGAATAGGAATTAGGTAATCCCCTAGCAAAGGCCTTAGCAGTCTCCCACAGCATAGACGACTACTAGCCGTGCCTGAGTTGATAGTCAAGAATTCCTGAAATGCCTTCAAAATGTATTCCACAAATTTGGAATCCTTAAAGAGAAAAGGGTCCAAACGCCAGTGCTGCAAACCTAGCCCATCACTTAACCTCCAAATATACTGCTGTTTGATCAGCGATAGCTATATTCCCAATTTTACAACCCATAATCGAATCCAGAAGGGCCGAGAGAGCCAGAAATAGGTCAGTCCTCAGGTGACATTTATGTGGTTTTGAAAAAAAGGTGAAGGTCCCTGCTGGTAGGGTGAAGACATCTCCAAATATCCACCAACCCCAACTCCTCGCATAAGTCAACTACCTGCTTGGCCTGTGAAGAAATAGTTGGGGGCCCACAAGGCATCCTGTCCACTGTTGGATCCAAAAGACAATTAAAATCATCCCCTATAATAATGTGCCATGTTCCAAAAGCACTCAACTGAGAGAAAGCACTAATCAAACATTTGAGGGGATGTGCCAGAGGACAGTAGACATTTAAAATGCCATATTCCTCCCCATGTATCAGGGCTTTAAGTATCATAAACTGTCCCTGCTCGTCTTTCACCTGCTCTAATAATGTGAATGGAAGATTTTTCTGGATAAGTACCACCACTCCCCTACTTTTAGTAGTAAAGGATGAAAAGAATATCCGTTCATAACACCCCTGTTGTAATTTCAGGTGTTCCCCATCATCAAAATGGGTTTCCTGCAACAAAGTGATATCAACCCTTTCCCTCTTAAGGCTAGAAAGCACTTTTTTTTGCCTTTTAGCAGGCGAATGACTTCCCTTAGTGTTCCAGGTACACCATTTAATAAGACACTTAGCTATATCCCCTTTCAGACACCCTTGAACCCCTTGGAGGGAGAACCCTGCTTCCAAAGCGCTGAGCATAAGTAAATAAAAAAACTATACATACAAAAACTATACATACAAAAAACTATACATACAAAAACGACTCTATCATAACTATAATCAACTATTAGTATGAAAAACCACAAAGAAAAAAAACTATAGAACCTTGAATGGAAGGCTCTTCATCCTATCCATCCTCTCCTTCACAGCTCCTTCAAACCCAGACTGTGCTCCAGCCTTAGGCCACAAAAAAAACAAGGAGATAATCCTTAAATCAACAGAAAAAAAGACAAAGTCAGGATGAGTACTCCACCCATCCCTGGCTTCATGTCACCCCCTACTTGTGACTAAAAGAGAAACAGAACAAACAAACAAAAACTAGGAGAGACGACAAAGAACATCCACAAAGTTTCCCATCAGAAAATCCAGTTATTAAAAAAAATAGGAACAACTTATTCCAAGGTCTTTCCCCCCTTTCCAAAAAGAAAGTTATTAGGGAGAAAAAAAGGAATTAAAAAAAAGGGAAAACATGGGGAAAGATAGAAAAGAGAACAAACATTAACTGTAATCTTCAGGCCAATCCATCTATTTTAAAGATGTCCACAAAGTTTTTAGCTTTATCCACTGAGTCAAGTGTATAAACTGAGTCCTTGTGGCTGAAACGAAGCACTGCAGGGTATCTCGTAGAGTACTGGATGCCCAGGTTCCTCAGCCTCTTTTTAACTTCATCCAAGGACTTCCTGTTTTGAATTACAGCTGCAGAGAAGTCCTGGAAAAACATGATTTTTGACCCCTTGTACAGCAGTGCCTGCGGATCTTTTTCCAGGGATCTGGAAGCTTCTATGACTTTTTGCTTGTCCTAATATGAGTGGAAGTGCACTAGGACTGAGCGGGGGCGCTGCACTGGGCCTGACCTGTGCACTGTAACCCGATACGCCCTTTCAATCTGTAGCCTGCTGGACTCCATGTGAAGGCCCAAAAACTTCGGCAGCCAGTTTTCAAAGAAGTTGACTGGCTGCTCACCTTCCTTACTTTCAGGGAGCCCGACAATTCGGAGATTTATCCTCCAATCTCAATTTTCGAGGTCGTCGATATGGTCTCGCAAGGCCCGCACCTCTCGCTCCAGCACCTGGATCTGGCTGGATGAGGACTCCATTGCAGCTTCCGAGGCCTTAGGTCGACCCTCCACCTCCTCCAGCCTCTTCCTGAGGCCCTGGATCTCCTGCTCATGCTTCTGCATCATGAATGCAATAGGTTGGACCTGGGCACAAATCTCCCAACAGATCTCCTCAATCGCAGCCCCAACTTTCAAGGTAAGTCTCTCCATCACCACAGCCGATTCCTGTGAGTCTATCAGGTCCCCGGGGGGTCCAGGAGAGGCTGATGCAGTTGCTGTAGTCTCTGGTGTGTAGGTGCTGCAGGGGAGTGTCCTCCCTGCTGCTATTTGCTCGCACCTTTTCCCTTTGGATCCCTCGCACTCCCAAATATTAACAAATATGTGTTCTGTAAGGTTTAAACTAATAATTCCACCACATAAGTTGGCCAGGGATGGCAAAACACACCAGTATGCCTTGGCTGTCAGGCAGAGCTGTCCACAGCAGTTCTACAGAATCACTGCTATCTTGCCGAGTCCATTCCCTTGTCTAAGAAAGGGAATAGGGATAACCCTGGGAATTACAGACCAGTCAGTCATACAACGGTGGTGGACAAATTATTGGAGAGGATTCTGAGAGACAGGATTTATGATTAGTTGGAAAACCATAGCTTGTTTAGAAATAGTCAGCATGGCCTTGTGAGGGACAGGTCATGCCTCACAAGCCTAATTGAATTTTGAGGATGTGGCAAAACACATTGATGAAGGTAGAGCAGTAGATGTGGTGCATATGGATTTTAAGAAGACATTTGATAAGGTTCCCCACGGTAGGCTCATTAAGAAAGTAAGGAGGCATGGGATACAGGGAAATTTGGCTGTCTGAATACAGAATTGGCTGGCCCATTGAAGACAGAGGGTGGTAGTCGATTAAAAGTATTCAGCCTGGAGCTTGGTGTCCTTTGGTGTTCTGCAGGGATCTGTTCTTGGACCTCTGCTCTTTGTGTTTTTTATTAATGACCCGGATGAGGAAGTGGAAGGGTGGGTTAGTAAGTTTGCTAATGACACAAAGTTGTGGAGTTGTAGGTTGCAGCAAGACATTCACAGGATGTAGAGCTGGGCTGAGAAATGGAAGATGGAGTTCAACCTGGAAAAGTGTGAAATGATTCATTTTGGATTTGAATACAGATTAGAGGGTTAAAGGTAGGATTCTTGGCAGTGTAGAAGAACATGAGGTCCACGTCCATAGATCCCTCAAAGTTAATAGGGTTGTTAGGAAGGGATTTGGTGTGTTGGCTTTCATTAGCGGGGAGATTTCGTTTAAGAGCCATGAGGTTAAGTGGCAGCTCTATAAAGCCCTGCTTAGACCACACTTGGAATACTGTGTTTAGTTCTGGTTGCCTCATTATAAAACAGATGTGGAAGCTTTAGACAGGGTGCAGAGGACATTTATCAGGATGCTGCCTGGACTGGAGGACATCTTATGAAGAAGGGTTGAGGGAGTTAGGGCTTTGCTCATTGGAGAAGGATGAGAGGTGACTTGATAGAAGTGTACAAGATGATGAGAGGCATAGATAGAATGGATAGTCAGAGACTTTTTCCCAGGGCAGAAATGGCTATCATGAGGGGGCATTATTTAAAGGTGATTGGAGGAAGATTTAAGGGAGATGTCAGAGAAAGATTCTTTAATCAGAGTGGTAGGTGCGTGGAATGTATTGTGTGCAGTGGTAGTAGAGTCAGATGCAGTAGGGACATTTAAGTGACCCTTGGATAGACACATGGATGATAGTAAAATGTAGGTTAGTTTGATCTTAGGTAAAAGTGAGTACTGCAGATGCTGGAGATTAGAGTCAAGAGTAGAGTAGTGCTGGAAAAGCACAGCAGGTCAGGCAGCATCCGAGAAGCAGTATTTTCTTTGATGTTGAGTAGGATAAAAGATTGGAACAACATTGAGAGCCGAAGGGCCTGTACTGTGCCGTATTATTCTAATATAATCAGAGCTGACCTTTAGCCTCAACTCCACTTTCTTACTCAAGGTCAATAGCCTCAATTTCTTCAAGTGGTTCATGTAATTGAAATTCACCATCTCTACTCTCACTATCGATCCCTTGGATAAGTGCCATTGCCCCTGTATCCCTGTATTCCTAACTATTAGCACCACTCGGGGCCTCTGTGTCAGCTCGCAATGGCTTCATTCCTCATTCTTTTTGAGGGCTTAGGGCCTTTAGAATAGGTGGCAAAGACAGCACTCAATGCAGTGCTGCCAACTTTAACCACCCATGATTGTGATGACTGTTGCATCCTGTGAACTACTTTGTAAATTGTGCCAAACAGTCTTACCTTGGTTATATGTCTCTCACTTGTCGAATGGCTTTCTGAAGTCCATGTAGACTACATTAAATTCATTGGCCTCATTTACACACCTGGTTATCTCTTTGAAGAATTCAGTCAAGTTGGTCAGACACGACCTTCCCTTAACCTTATTTTTGATTATTTCTTGCCTCTCCAAAGTGCAGATTAACTCTGTTCAATAATTGTTTCCAATAGTTTTCCCATTGAAATTAGACTAACTGGTGAAGTTTAGTGAATCCTGGTGAACCCCATGCACCATTATGCAAACATCCCTTTAAATCTCAGTTAGTTGTATTTACATTTTGGTGAATTACTTCAAAAGCAACTTCAATTGATCTCCCATTCCCTTGTGATTAGAGACCCATCTTTCTTTTTCCTGTTACTCATAAAATTCAGAAACAGTGCCCCGTTTGCATTTTTCAGACCCACCCCCACATCCTATCCTGAGCCAGGTAAATATATTGCCCAGAGTGGCAATGGATGGTATTTGTATATTCCTGTTAACATTTTCTTTTCAAAATCAAATATTTATACATCTCTTCTATCAAGGGGATTAACCAAGTAGCAAAGTAGCAAAGATTTTTGATTAGGAGAACTTTGTCTCAATTGTTATCCTTTAATCCTCAGCAAATTTTTGTCCGTGCTACCTAACCTTGTGATTAAACTTCAGGTTCAATAGCATTTCTACAGTTACATTATCGCATTGCAGAATGCAGTTATCCAAGCAGTTCTGCACTTTGAATATTTATACATTAATCTACTTTTTCCTGAGAACAAACAAATTCTGTTGCACTCCCTTCAAAAATCAGTGGTTTTATGGTTTTTTTGTGTATTAGAGAGGGAATGGCCGACAGAACATTGGCATACTCCTGTAAACTCTCTCCAAAGAATTAACACACTGCTGGGGACCACCTGCAAATAATGGCTCATTCCCAGGAACCTCCTATAAACACTGGTTCACTCATAGGAACTTCCTGCAAATGTTGGCATATCCATGGACCTCCTGCAATTGTTGATGCAGTTCCAGAGACCACCAGTAAATCTTGGCAAACATGAATCCCCCTGACGCCCCATCCACTCCAACCAGATTTGATTTCAGAAAGAAACTCTCGGCTACTCAAATGACTGATAGCCACAGAGCGGTGTGGTTGACTCTCAACTGCCCTCGGAAATGGCCTAGTGAGTGATTCACTTCAAGGATAGCTATGGGCAGGCAATAAATGCTGGTCAGTGAGTGACATCCACAACCCATGAGAATATGGCATATTGAAGAAAATGTTTGATGTAAGGATGCAATAAGAGAGATAATGGGTAAGAAAGTCACCAAAAATAGTAATCTGATGGCCTTGCAGACCCCTGGCATGTCTCTATAGGGATCCCACTTTAGAAATGTCTATTCAGAACTTCTTCTACATATTAAATATAAACAAAAAGGTTCACTCATCAGCACCTTGCAAGCATGCACAGTGATTTATCCTAAACACTGTTAATTCATAAAATAATATAATTTTAGCTTTTAGGTCTGGTGGAACATTAAAATAATAAAAATTGCAAACTCAACCTGTTCCAAGCCAACTTCCGCTTTGAGCTAAGGTGGGACAGAGAACAAGCAGCTGACCTGCTTTCAGGTGGTAGATTAGCTATTTAAATATTATAGTGATGCTGGCAACCTTGTGTTTAACCTGTCTCATAGTTTTATCCCTGATCAGCCTAGTTTCCTAGGCCTTGGGAAACCTGATAGATCAGGAGAAGGAGGACAGATTTGGACAAAGCTTTTGGATTATGAGTGATACTTCCCAACCAACCAATCCTAGACCTGTAGTGGAGCCACTCCCCTCTATCCATTTGAGCCACCCACCATTGACGAAGGGCTTATGCCCGAAACGTCGATTCTCCTGTTCCCTGGATGCTGCCTGACCTGCTGCGCTTTTCCAGCAACACATTTTCAGCTCTGATCTCCAGCATCTGCAGACCTCACTTTCTCCTCAAAGGTTTCCCTATACCCAAGGGCTAGGGCTTAAACCTCGTCAATACGATCGATGATTAAAACCCCCTCTGCAAATGCTCTCTTGCCTGCTGTGGAGAGCTCACCATCTGACACAAGTCAAGCCTGTCAATCAGTCTGGTTTCTAAATAAGAATTTTGTAGAGACAAAAAATAGCAAAGGCCACGGTTTCAAAGTTTTACAGCGTTTGGCCCATCTGAAACACCCCTTTCTTACAAAACCTGCCTCTGGCACTATCAGGGCCAAACAAACTTAAAATGTAGAAAGGAACCATTCCATCTATCATATTTGTTCTGGTCCTCTGAAAGAATAACCAATTAGTTTTCTGCTTCTTCAGTTTTAATCCAATTCCTTCTTGAAAATGACGATTGGGTCCACTTCCGGTAAGCCGTATATTCCAGATCACAGCAACATACCACATGAAACCAATTCTCCTCATTCCATCGCTGGCTATTTTGCCAAATGCATTACATCCCAATCATCTAGTTACTGACCCTTCTACCAGCGAAAACTCTAATTTCTCTAATCTCATCACATTACTGAAGTTGATTATCTGTGCTACCATTCTAGGAAGCTGCCTCATCACCCTCTTTGAGGCCTTGACATCGTTTATAAAGTCTTGTGCCCACATTGGAAGCAATACTCCAGCTGAAACATTTACCACCTTAATTTGGCTTGTTTTGAGGTAGCAGGGCTTGTGACAGGTTTTGTAGCTGCATGAAGGAGGTGGATGTTGAACAAGTGTCTTTAGTGGTACCAATCCATGGAAATTATACACAAATTCAAGCAAGGTCAGCTTTAAAGACCATGAGCCTGTTATGCTGACAAATGGTGCAGACCAGAGATTATCTGAGTCATTATTAATTGGGAGTTGTTTAATACAATGATTATCACACAATGACTATGTTACCAGGCATTTAGAAAACTTCACTTTAGAGTAAATTGATTAGGAATGCTTTCTGTTCATTGTAGTATTGCCTCAGCACTTAGATCCAAAGAAAGAAAATTTAAGTGGCACTTTTGAAGAATGAATGAACAAGGGCAAACATCAGGCTTGAATTTTATGTTAAGGGTCCAGTTAATTTTGCTTTTTCTCCAGTCCCAAGTGAAAGTCAGTCAGGGCATTGTTCCTAGTTTAACAGATTGTTTCAGCTGGACACAAAATGTCAGCAAAACGTATTGCTCTGTTCCACTAAAAGGTCATTCCCAGAGGCAGGGCCAAGGTCACACCAGTGCTGGGATTGCCTGGCTTTTTTGCTGACATGCAGCATAACTTGATTTTGATTGGAAAGTTATGTCAATTCAATTCTGTCAAACTGTCTGCTTTGATACTGTGAGCATCAAATACATCATTTCCTTTTGATTTCTTTTGAGGTCGCTGACAGCCGCATTAGCTGAAAGCACTGTGCTGAATCTTTGTGTTGTTAACTATGAGTCCTTTCATTTAGCTATGTAGAATACTTTTTTACAGACCTTTAAAGATCAGACACAGTATCAAGAATATGAAGAATAAACATTACTGCAAATCCTATAAATCATTCTTTATTTTTAAATCATTGAGTTATTATACTAGTTACTTGTGAACTTCAGTAGCTCTTCCTGAGAACTTCAGATCCATCAGCAGGACCCACAGTCACTTATTCATGTTTTTAATTATTTGTGCATGGGGAGTGGGTATTCCAGACTGGCCCAGCCTTTATTGCCCATTGATAATTGCTCTGAATAGGTGCTGGTGAGTTGCCTTCTTGAACTATTGTAGAACTTCTGAGTGTAGAGATATTCACAGTATTTTTAGAAAGGGGGTTCCAGAATTTTTAACCTGCAGACAAAGAAGGAATGACAATATTGTTCCAAGTCAGGATGGTGCATGACTTGGAGGACAACTTGCAGACGGCAATGTTCCCATGTATCTGCTGCCCTTGTCCATATAATGGTAAAGGTCATGGCTTTGGATGGTGCTGACAAAGGAGCCTTGGTGAGTTGCTACAATGCATCTTGTAGATAATATACACTGTTGCTTCTAAGTGTTAGTGGTAAAGGGAGTGAATGTTGATAGTGTTGGATGTGGTCCCAATCAAGTATGATGCTTTGTTCATGATGGTATCAAGCATCCTGCGCGTTGTTGCAGCTGCACCTATCAAAGCAAGTGAAGGGTATTTCCTCACACTCCTGACTTCTGTTTGTAGATGTTGGACAACAATTAGAGAAATAGGAAATGAGGTACTCATGCAGAATTCCTAGCCTCTGGAATATTCTTGAAACCATAATATTTATATGGCTAGACCACTTAAGTTTCTGGTGAATGGTAACTCCAAGGGTGTTGATTATAGGTGATTAAGCAATAATGATGCCACTGAACTTCAAGTGAACTTCATAAGCAACGGGGGTATGTGCACTCACTTCAACGTTCCATGCACAGTGATCGGCGTTAGCACATCAATCACATATGGTTTAACTTATTGAAGTCATTGCTGCGCTTGAGCCTCAGAAACCCACTCAACCAGTAAGAAAATTAGAACAAGCACTAGTCAATTGGTGATGGTTAGATTCTCTCCTACATGGTCATTGTTTGACATTTGTATGGTGTGAAGGTTACTTTACACTCATCAGTCTCACCAAGGTTGCCTCCATTTGCAGACAAAATGCTTCAGTATCCAAGAAGTCATAAATGGTTATGAACATTGTGCAATAATCAGTGAACATCCCACTTCTAACTAAAGATACAAGGAAGGTCATTGTTGAAGCAACTGAAGATGGTCAGACATAGATTAGATTAGATTACTTTACAGTGTGGAAACAGGCCCTTCGGCCCAACAAGTCCACACCGACCCGCCGAAGCGCAAACCACCCATACCCCTACATTTACTCCTTACCTAACACTATGGGCAATTTAACATAGCCAATTCACCTGACCTGCACATCTTTGGACTGTGGGAGGAAACCGGAGCACCCGGAGGAAACCCAGCAGACACGGGGAGAATGTGCAAACTCCACACAGTCAGTCGCCTGAGGCGGGAATTGAACCCGGGTCTCTGGCGCTGTGAGGCAGCAGTGCTAACCACTGTGCCACCGTGCCGCCCTAGGTCATTACCCTGAGGAACTCCTGCAGTGATGTCCTGCAACTGAGATCGTTTACTCTAACAATCACAGCTATCTTTCATTTTTATGACACCAATGGAGAGTTCACTGCTGATTTCCATTGATTCCAGTTTTTCTCGGAATCTTTGATGCCACACTCGTCAAATGCTGCCTTGATGTTACAGGTAATCGCTCACATGTAATCTCTGGAGTTCACCTCTTTTGTTCATGTTTTAACCAAGGTGGCAATGAAGTCAGGACCAAATGACTCTGGTAGAACTCATCTGAGCATCAGTGTGCATGCTATCCCTTCGCAAGTGTCACTTGATGATATTGTTAGTGACGCCATCCATCATTTTGTTGAAATTGAGAGTAAATTCACACAGTAATAATTGGCAATGCTGTATTGTCCTCCTTTTTGTGTACTCAACATACTTGAGCGGTTTTCCACATTGTTAGGTAGATGCCAGTGTTTAACTCATAATCATAGAGTTATACAGCAAAGAAACAGACCCTTCAGCCCACCATGTCTGTGCCAAACCGCATAAACCAAGGTACACTAATTCCCTTTGGTTTGTAGCCCACTATGCCTGGCATTTTAAGTTTCAGGCAAAAGCCCTTCATCAGGATTGAGGCCTCATTCCTGATGAAGGGCTTTTGCCCAAAACATTGATTTTCCTGCTCCTCGGATGCTCCTGACCTGCTGTGCTTTTCCAGCACCACACTAATCTTGACTCTAATCCCCAGCATCTGCAGTACTCACTTTCGCCTGGCATTTTAAGTGCTCATCCAGATGCTTCTTAAATGTTGCAGAGTATTTGCCTCCACGAACTTCTCAGGCAGTGCCTCCCATATTTCTACCACCCACTGGATGAATTTGTTTCCTTAGATCTCTTGTAAACCACTTGCTCCTTACCTTAAACCTTTGCCCTCTGGTTGTAGACATGTCTGCCATGGGGAAAAAATTCTCACAATCTACTCTGCCCATGCCTCTCATAATTTCTGTATATCACAATAACATCTCCCCTCTCCGCATAACTGAGACTTTCCATCCCAGGTAAAATCCTAGTGAATCTCCTCTGCATCCTCTCCAACGCAATCACATCCTTCCAACAGTTTAGCAACCAGAACTGCACACAGCATTCTATCTGTGGCTTAAACAATGTTTTATGAAATTGTAACAGCAACAACTGTTCGATATGGTGGAGTACTAATTCATCAGCCAGGGGAGGCAAAGGTAGTAATCAACAGGAGGTTTCATTGTCTTGTGTGACCTGGTGCCATGAGATTTCATGGAGTCAATGTTGAGTTCTCCTAGGACAAATCCCTCTCCCTGTGCTATCATCTCCTTTGGGTTTGCCCTGTTGGTGGAACATGATATATCTAAGGATTGTAATGCTAGTGTCTGAGACATCATGTTGTAAGGTATGAATCCAAAGCTATGTCACATTGTTGCTCTACTAGTCCATGGGACAGCCTCCAACATTTGGCACAAGCCCATAAATGGATGCTCCCTACCTTCCCTGGAAAAGTGCAGCTCCAATAACACTCAAGGTCCTTGACACCATCCAGTACAAAGCAGTCTGTTTGATGTCACCACATCAGCATTCAATCATCACCAATACCCAGTAACAGTGAACTATGTACATGATACATTGCAGAAATTCACTAAACATCTTTGGGCAGCACATTCCCAACCCACAGCGACTATAATCTAGAATGACAAAGACAGCAGAGATATGGGACAGCCAATACTTGTAAATTCCTCTCCAAGCTGTTCACCATTCTGAATTGAAAATATATCACCGTTCCTTCACTGTTGTTGGGTTAAACTCCGGGAATTCCCTTCCAAAGGCATTGCAAGTCTACCTACAGCCCACGGACTGCAGCAGTTCAAGAAGTCAGCTCACCACCACCTTCTCAAAGGCAATTAGGGACAAGTCAACTATGCCTACTCTCCATGAATGAATATTAAAAAAAAATTGTAAGGAGGACTTTGCATAGTTGACAAGGCTGTGTGCGCTATTCTTGTGTCTGGTGTCTAGTTCAGTATCAGTAGTCTGGCCAGATTCATTCCTTTCTTTTGGACATCATTGGGGCTTGATCGAACTGATTAGTTTGGTAACTATTTCAGAGGACAGTCAGGAATCAACAACAGTGCTGTAGGGCTAGAGTCACATGAATGCTGGCAGATTTCCTTCCTTAAAGGACATTATGAACCAGATGGGTTTTTATGATAATCAGTGATAATTTCATGCTGCCACAAAATTAGCTTTTAATTTCAGATATTGTTGGATTCAAATTGTAACTATCTGTCACAGTAGGATTCCAACCCTTGTCTCCAGACCACTTTCCTGGGTCTCCAGTTTACTAGTATAATGACATTACCACTACATCACTGCCTCCATCACAAAGTTACTTTGTTTTTTTCGCCTTAGGAGAGCTGTTAGCTTAATGAACGTTACTGGGAAAATATTAGAGACTTTTAAAAAGAATTTAATAGCAGAGCATTTATAAATACAGATTATGATTAAAACAAGTTAGCATTGCTCCATGAAGGGGAAATCATGCCTACCAAATCTATTATAATCTTTGAGGAGGTAACAGGTAGGATAAATAAAGGGGAAACAAAAAATGTAATATATTTGGATTTTCAGAAGGTTTTTGATAAAGTACTACACATTCACAACTGAATAAGTTCATGGTGTTGGAGGTAGTACATTAGCATGGATAGAGGATTGGTAAACAAATAGAAGACAGAGTGATAGGATAAGAGGGACATTTTCAGATGGAAACTAGTGGAATGCCAAAGGGATCAGTGTGGCCGCCACAATTATTCGCAATATATATTAATGACTTATACCAGGATATTAGGATAATGAATGGACAGTAGCCTAGTTTATAGAGGACATAAAAAAGGTGGAAAGGCATGTGGGAGGATGAGACAAGGGTCTTCAGAGGGGATATAAATAAAATGTTTACTATGGACTATCTGGCCCAAGCTATTATCTACAGGTTGTTTGAATGTTTGGACATGCCATCCTATGTTTTTAAAAATGTACGTATTCAGGGGATGTGAGAGTCTCTAGCAATGTCCATCTTTGGCCCATAACCTTTGCCAATATGGCGGTGAGCTACCTTCTTGAATTCACGCAGGCTAAGAGTAGTAGGTCCACCTAGAGTGCTGATTCCCAGCACAAGTCTCAGGTTATAATGACAGATCAGGATGAGTGAAATCAGAAACCACTGAGGGAGAATTTCAGGTGCAGAATACCATTCTGTCATTGTGTGGTGCAGTCCATCACAGCAGTCCCAAGAGAATTCTTGAACAAGGTTTTGTTGGGTCTGAAGTAGTTGACAAAAAAATTAATGAGTGACGATGCTGCTCATTTCCAAACTATCATTGTATGACAGAATGTTTAGTTAGCAGGCATACAATATAATTTTTGTTTTAAGACTAATTACTTCTGAAAGCCATGTAAAATGATATATAATATGAAAAGGGAAAGAGATTAATTGATGCACAGTAATTATTAACTGCACGTCTATTTCTCCTGACATTATTTTCATAATAGCAAGGAAGGCTATGAAGGATAAAAATAGTCAAGGTCAATACAACAGAATATGAAGCAAAAAAGGGTTTTCACCAGAAGAGCTGAAAATTAAAATATTATAAAATCAAAGGCAAAATACTGAAGATGCTGGAGCTCTAAAGTAAAAACTAAGTATACCAGATAACTCAACAGGAGAGCCAACATCTGTGGAGACAGAAAGAGAGTTAACATTTTGTGTCCAATATGGCTCTTATTCGGAAATGATGAGGACTGGAAAAGTTTTACTGTGCTGTGAAATGGAGGAGGTAGTACAGGCTGGAAAGATGCCCCAAAGCAAAAGACAAGTGGAGGCTAATAGTAGGAGGTGTTAATAGCAGAAAATAAGTCAGCTCTGCTGAGAGCAAACCGATGAGGTGGTGTGGGGGGGGCTGTTAATCAAAATGGAGGACAGCATTCATTGTGTGAAGCTGTTGAATATTGAGTTCTGAAAGCTATAAAGTACCTGAGCAAAAAATGAGAGCACTCAGCTGTTTTCCACTTAATTCCCATACTTATGCCCTTGCAATCTATACGTAGGGATACTAGTGAGAGAGGGTCATGTCGTTTTGTGGCTAGTTGATGTTCATGTATCCTGGTGGCTAGTTTTCTGTCTGTTTGCCTAATGTAGTGTTTGTTAGAGTCCTTGCATGGTATTTTGTAAATTACATTAGTTTTTCTTGTTGTCTGTATAGGGTCTTTCAAGTTCATTCGCTGCTGTTTTAGTGATTTGGTGGGTTTGTGGGCTACTGTGATGCCTCGGGGTCTGAGTAGTCTGGCAGTCATTTCCAAGATATCTTTGATGTATGAGAGAGTGGCTAGGGTTTCTGGACGTGTTTTGTCTGCTTGTTTGGATTTTGTTGTTGAGAAATCTGCAGACTGTGTTCAATGGGTACCCGTTCTTTTTGAATACATTGTATAGTTGATTTTCTTCTGCTCTGTGTAGTTCCTCGTGCTGCAGTGTATGGTGAAATGTTCTGATGCAGCTTCATTTGTGGATATTGGGGTAATTGCCTCTATAGTTCAAATTTGGTCCGTGTGTGTTGTTTTCTTGTAGACTCTGGTTTGAAGTTCCCCATTGGCTGTTCACTCTACTGTGACATCTAGGAATGGCAGTTTGTTGTTGTTTTCCTCCTCTTTAGTGAATTTTATGCCAGTAAGGGTATTATTAACAGTCTTGAAGGTTTCCTCTAACTTGTTTCGTTTAGTGATCCATGTAGTGGATCCAAATTTTGGGTTGGATGGTTGGCAGATACATGAACATTTAAGAAAAAAACCTTCCTCAGAAGGCTTTCAATGGAATTGTGAAAGAAACTGCCTATTACACAACTCCTGGCTCACCAATCAAACTCACTTCACAAAGAAATTCCTGAGTGTGAACTCCAACTTTGGAAATTTCGACTCGATTTGTGAAAGCTTATGGCATTGATAAACTGATACTCCTTCATTGTTTTACGTTCAAGTAGTATTATATGAATTATTTCTTTATCCATTCCATTTCTCCATTGCCCTGTTTTTGGACATGTGCTTGCATTGTAAGATTTCTCTTGTATCTAAGAGTATGTGAAATAAACCCTGCCTCTTTTTTAACTTAATTATTGGGCTGTTGCATTAATTGCAAAATCAGAGCCTGAAAACAGAGGGAGTGGGGGAAATATACACCAACTATTGAATAAAAAGGGGTGGAAAATTAAATAACAATGTTTGAATATCAAATGCATGTTAATGGAGTGAAAATCTTAATGGTCATGGTATATCTCCTGTTGATATGAGGCATCCACCAAGTCATATGCATGTGGTTGATGATTCCTTGTACCAAACCTAATCCCACTATCATGAGAACATCACACACCATTCCTTTACCTTGCCCTGCTTGAAAGTGAAACAATGGGTTGCACTGTAAGGGGGAAGTTATAGGTTATGGCTAGATGGGCTAGTCGATGCCTTATCCACCACTTACATTATGGAGACTGATCGAGGGAGGAAAAAAAGGTATTTCATTAGCCACAGACATCTTATATTCCCCCTTACCCACCCTCAGTGACAACACACCTGGTAGAGGGACTGCAAAGTATAGACCAATGATAAAGAAAGAAAGATTCACAATTCTACGGTGATCAATAGATTCCTCAAGTTGCTTTGGAGCAAATTAAATACATCTGAAGTATTCTTTGTTGCAATGCAGGAAATGTGGCTGATAGTTTGTGCATGGCCAACCCCCAACAACAGCAATATGATAATGACCAGATACTCTGTATTTAGTGATGTTGATGGAGGGATAAGTTATGGCCAGGACACCAAGGCCTTGATGCAGTGACAGGTGAACATTGTTGTAGGCCCCAGCCTGGAAGCATCCTGATACAGTTTGCTACAGTGACTTTGAGGGTCACTGGCAGTGACCTGCTCTGTGTTATGAAGGTGTAGGTGTGTACTGTACTTTTAAGAGACAGTGAAAGCTGGCAAGGACTGACTGCAAGCACAGGGTGTGCTGAACAATTTAAAAATGTAACATTTGGCTGTGAAACAAATAGCTGGAGCTGAGTTACCATGGTACACAACAAATTAAAATTTGAACAATCAGTTTAAATTATGCCCAAAGAAACCAAAATCCAATTGAATTTGAATTTTAATGCTTTGATGGCATCAAACCAATGAGATGGTCAGATGTTTTGGGGTATAAAAATCGGGTATTTTGAACAGTTAGCGAGAGCGGCAAAAAGCACTAACAGACTTCGCCCGCAGAGTCCCTCTCTGAAAGGTAACTGTTCACATGTAATCTGTGCAGCAGAATACCGAAGAAAAGATGGCCCAGGAAAACCTCCAGAGGAAAGTTCAGAAGAAAATCGACCCAGCTGACTGGTTTTGAAATTAGAATTTTTGGTTAAACTTAATCGGAGGGTTTATTGGATCTGTGTACTGTTGTAGAGTGGGAGGTAGATAAATTGTTCAGACAAATTAGGATTACAGTGTAGATAGTTGTTGTTTAATTCCTTTTATTCGAATTAAAGAATGAATTGTTAAATTTTTCTTTAAATAGTGGGATTTGGTAGATCTTTGTCACTCATAATGTAACAGATTACAAGGCGAAGTGAGTTTTTCTGTGTGTGTGGTTTAAATTAGCTGAAGGGTTTACCCCGTGTGGTAACACTCAATGAGTGCAGCATTGCCCAGAGGAGGAGGTGGCAGCAATCCTACATATTTAAGCACTACTATATTAAATTTATATAATAAAAACCTTACACATTTCACTTTCACCATTTGAGATCAATTATTGTATTTCTGATCCAGAGTTTAATTTAATATCCCCTTTCTGGCAATTTCCTGCCAGTCGTCATTCTCCTGCCAGGATGTTCTGCACCATTTAGGTTACATACCACTGTATATTTGTTACCTACAATTATTTGGATTTCCAGAAAATTTTCAATAAGCTTCCAAGTAAGGGATAGCATATGAAATTAAAGCACATGGGACCACCTCCAAGCTATTCACCATCTGATTGGGAAATATATTGTCGTTCCGTCACTGTCCCTGAGTCAAAACCTTGGAATTCCTTCCTTAATGGTGTTATGGATCAACCCACAGCAGGTGAACTGCAGCAGTTCAAGAAAGTAGCTCACTTCTCAAGGTACCTTCTCAAGGGCAATTAGGGACAGGCAATAAATGCAGGCCCAGCCAGCAAAGTCGAAATCCCACAAGTGAGTAAAAAAAAAATCTCCAGGTGTGCAGATGACACAAAGCTGGATGGGAGGCTGAGCTGGGAAGAGGATGTAGAGAAGCTTCAGTGCAATGTGGGACAAGTTACGTAATTGGCAAATCAATGACAGATGTAGATTTTGGCAGCAATAAATAGGCAGGCAGATTATTATCTGAATGGGGATGGGTTGAGAAAGGGTGAGCTGCAACAAAACCTCTTGTGCATCAGTTGCTGAAGATAATCATTTAGGTGCAGCAGGGGGTGAAGAGGTAAATGGTTTGTTGTTCTTCATAGTAAGAGGATTTGAATACAGGAGAGAGGAGTCTTGCTGCAACTGTACAGTGTATTAGTACAACTTGAATATTGGGTGCAATGTTGGTATCCTTATCTGAGGAATGATGTTCTGACTATTGAGGGAGTACCAAACAAAGGCATACCAGACTGATTCTGGTATGGAGGGACTATCGTAGAAGGAGAGATTGGATTGGTTACAACTATATTCACCAGAGATTAGAAAAATGAAGGTGTGGGGGGTAGGTCTAATAGAAACCTTTACAATTCTAACAGGACGAGACAGAGTAGATGCAGGAAGGATGTTCCTGTTGGGCAGGGAGTCCAAAACCAGATGTCACTCTCTAAGAATAAGGGAGGAGGCCTTTTAGGACAGAAATGAGGAGAAATTTCTTCATCCAGAGCACGGTGAGCCTATGGAAATCTGTGCCACATGAAATTAGGTCAAAACATTAAAGACTTTCAAGAAAGATTAGATACAATTCTTAGGACTAAAGAGATAAAAGAATATGGGAGAATGTGGGAGTAGGGAACAGGGTACTGAGTGGGATGTTGAGCCATGATCAAATTGAATGTCAGAACTGATTCCAGTTCCTATATTCAATGTCTCTACAATGTTCCCATCACTCTTTAGATCTTTTGGAAGGTAATTAGCACAATAAGGTACTGTCGGTCTATGCTTCTGAACTTCTTTTCGGGACTGGAGTTTCACCCTGGTTAGATAAAAATGACCTCTCAGAAAGGTAAAGCAAAAGAAGACTGAGTGTCTCCAACCCAATTTCTGCTTATTCTGAAATAAGTTTGTCAAAACTGTCTATAACCTGAGATTAATTTGGCCATCACTCAGAGATGCCACATGGGAAATAGGCTTTGTCATATAAGATTGGGCGGCACGGTGGCACAGTGGTTAGCACTGCTGCCTCACAGCGTGTCAAAACTGTCTATAACCTGAGATTAATTTGGCCATCACTCAGAGATGCCACATGGGAAATAGGCTTTGTCATATAAGATTCTAGACTAGACTGGTGCTGGAAAAGCACAGCAGTTCAGGCAGCATCCGAGGAGCAGAAAAGTTGACGTTTCGGGCGAAAGCCCGAGAGGGCTCTATTCCTGATGAAGGGCTTTTGCCCGAAACATCGATTTTCCTGCTCCTCGGATGCTGCCTGAACTGCTGTGCTTTTCCAGCACCACTCTAGTCTAGAATCTGGTTTCCAGAATCTGCAGCCCTTGTTTTTACCTTTGTCATATAGGAGTGGATTGTT
Source organism: Chiloscyllium plagiosum (assembly GCF_004010195.1). NCBI lineage: Eukaryota > Metazoa > Chordata > Chondrichthyes > Orectolobiformes > Hemiscylliidae > Chiloscyllium > Chiloscyllium plagiosum. Next base: position 38,871,395 of record NC_057710.1, read on the forward strand.
TTTTTAAATTCATTTGTATAATATGGACATCACTGGCTGGGGCAGCACTTATTGCCATATCTGGCTGCCCTTCAGAAGGTGGTAATGAGCTGTTTCCTTGAATCACTGCAGTCCATATGCTGTCAGAAATTCCACAACTCTATTAGAGTATGAGTTACAGTATTTAGACCCAGTGACTCCGAAGGAACAGCAGCATATTTCCAAGTCAGGATGGTGAGTAGCTTGGAGGAGAACTTTCACATGTTGGTGTTCCTGTGCGCCTACTGTTTTTGTTCTTCCAGATGGTAGTGACCATGGATTTGGAAGTTGTTGTCTGAGGATCTTTGGTGAATCTATGCAGTGCATTCTGTGAATGGTATACTCTTGCTACTGAGTGTCAGTGATGGAGGGAGTGGATGTTTGTGGATGTAGTGCCAATCAAATGGACTGCTTTTTCCTGGATGGTGTCAAGCTTCTCAATTGTTGGCCATATGCATCTCCAAATTGGCTTGAATGCCTCAGTGTTCAAATGTTTGTATCTCAAAGCAAGCTTTGGGGATAAAAAATGCTTTCTAGAACATAGAACATAGAATATTACAGCACAGCACAGGCCTTCAACCCTTGATGTTATGCCAACCTGTGGAACCAATCTGAAGCCCATCTCACCTACACTATTCCATTTTTATCCATATGTCTATCCAATGACCATTTAAATGCCCTTAAAGCTGATGAATCTACTACTGTTGCAAACAGTCCATTCCATACCTCTACTACTCTCTGAGTAAACAAACTACCTCTGACATCTGTCCTACATCTATCATCCTTCAATTTAAAGCTAGCCATCGTGCTAGCCATCACCATCTGAGGAAAAAGGCTCTCTCTGTCCACCCTATCTAACTCTCTGATTATCTTATGTGTCTCAATTTATTCACCTCTCAACCTTCTTCTCTTTAACAAAAACAGCCTCAGTCCCTCAGCCTTTTCTCGTAATACCTTCCCTCCATACCAGGCAACATCTTAGTAAATTTCCTCTGAATCTTTTCCAAAGCTCCCACATCCTTCCCAAAATGCAGTGACCAGAACTGTACGCAATACTCTAAGAGCGGCTGCACCAGAGTTTTGTAAAGCTGCAGCATGACCTCATGACTCAGAAACTCAATCCCTCTACTAATAAAAGTGAACACACCATATGCCTTCTTAAAAACCCTATCAACCCGGGGACAACTTTCAGGGATCTATGCACATGGACACTGAGATCTCTCTTCTCATCTACACTATCAAGAATCTTACCGTTAGCCCAGTACTCCTTATTCCTGTTGCTCCTTCCAAAGTGAATCACCTCACACTTTTCTGCATTAAACTCCATTTGTCACCTCTCAGCCCAGCTCTGCAGTTTACCTATGTCCCTTTGTAATCTACAACATCCTTCTGCACTATCCACAACTCTACCAACCTTAGTGTCATCCACACATTTACTAACTCATTCTTCTATGCCCTCATCCAGGTTGTTTATAAAAATGACAAAAAGCAGTGGACCCAAAACAGATCCTTGCAATACACCATCAGTAATTGAACTCCAGGATGAACATTTCCCATCAACCACCATCCTCTGTCTTCTTTCAGCTAGCAAATTTCTAATCGAGGATAAATTCTCGAGGCACGACCTACCTTCACAAAACTGTGTTGAGTATCCCTTATCAACTTATACCTTTCTAGATGATTATAAATCCTATCTCTTATAAACTTTTTCCAACACTTTGCCCACAACTTGTCTACAATTTCCAGGGTTGTCTCTACTCCCCTCCTTGAACAAGGGAATAACATTTGCTATGCTCCAGTCTTCTGGCACTATTCCAGTAGACAATGACGACATAAAGATCAAAACCAAAGGCTCAGCAATCTCCTCCCTGGCTTCCCACAGAATCCTCGGATAAATCCCATCGAGCCCAGGGGACTTATATATTTTAACACTTTCCAGAATTGCTAACACCTCCTTCTTGTGAACATCAATCCCATCTAGTCTAGTAGTCTGTATCTCAGTATTCTGCTCAACTACATTGTCTTTTTCTAGTGTGAATACTGATGAAAAATATTCATTTAGCACTTCCCCTATCTCCTCTGACTCCATGCACAACTTCCCACCACTATCTTGATTGGCTCTAATCTTATTCTCCTCATTCTTTTATTTCTTTTATACCCATAGAAAGCCTGAGGGTTTTCCTTGATCCTATCCGCCAATGACCTCTCATGTCCCCTCTTGTCTCTTCATAACTCTCTTCAGGTCTTTCCTGGCTAACCTGTAACTCTCAAGTGCCCTAACTAAGCCATCACATCTCATCCTAACATAAGCCTTCTTCTTCCTCTTGATAAGAGATTCAACTTCCTTAGTAAACTCCCTTGCTTGACAATATCCTCCCTGCCTGACAGGTACATACTTATCAAGGACCCGCAGTAGTTGTTCCTTGAATAAGCTCCCCATTTCAATTGTGCCCATCTCCTGCAGTTTCCTTCCCCATCCTATGCATCCGAAAACTTGCCTAATTGCATTGTAATTGCCTTTCCCCCAGCAATAACTCTTGCCTGCAGTGTATACCTATCCCTTTCCATAACCGAATTATGGTCACTATCACCAAAGTGCTCGCCTACCTCCAAATCTAACACCTGGCCGGGTTCATTCCCAGTACCAAATCCAATGTGGCTTCGTCCCTTGTTGGCCTGGCTACATACTATGTCAGGAAACCCTCCTGCACACATTGGACAAAAACTGACCCATCTAAAGTACTTGAACTTTAGTATTCCCAGTCAATATTTAGAAAGTTAAAGACCCCCATAACAACTACCCTGTCACTCTCGCTCCTATTGAGAATCATCTTTGCTATCCTCTCCTCTACATCTCTGGAACTATTCGGAGGCCTATAGAAAACTCCCAACAGAGTGGCCTCTCCTTCCCTGTTTCTAACTTCAACCCATACTAACTTAGTAGACGAGTCCTCAAACCTCCTTCTTGCAACCGTAATACTGCCCTTGACTAACAATGTCACAAATCCCCCCTTTTTACCATTTTCTCTGTTTTTACTGAAAGATCTAAATTCCAGAACCTGCAACAACCATTTCTGTCCCTGCTCTATCCATCTCTCCAAAATGGCCACAACATCGAAATCCCAGGTACTAACCCATGCTGCAAGTTCACCTACCTTATTCTGGATGCTCTTGGCATTGATGTCAACACACTTCAAACCAACTTCTTACTTGCCGGTGCCCTTTTGCGAACTTGAAACCTTATTTCGGACCTCACTGCTCTCAACCTCCTGCATACTCGAACTACAACTTGTGTTCCCATTCCTCTGCTGAATTAAGAGAGGATTAACCAATTATCCAGATATCCAAAACCTTCCCTCCTGCACCATCCCCGTAGCCACGTGTTCAACTCCTCTCTCTCCCTACTCCTAGCTTAGCTAGAGCGTGGCACAGGTAACAAACCAGAGGCAACAACTCTGTTTGTTCTAGTTGTAAGCTTCCACCCTAGCTCCCTGAATTTCTGCTTTAAATCCCCATCTCTCTTCCTACCCATGTCGTTAGTGCCTATGTGGATCACGATTTGGGGCTGCTCCCCCTCCCCCTCAAGAATCCCGAATATATGATTGGAAGCACCATGAACCCTGGCACCTGGGAGGCAACACACTAACCCTGAGTCTCTTTAGTTCCCACAGAATTTCCTATCTGTCCTCCTAACTATGGAGTCCCCAATGACTAATGCTCTGCTCCTCTTCCCCATTCCCTTCTGACCAACAGAGACATGGTCTGTGCCAGAGACCTGTTCCCCATTCTGGATTAGAGTGGTGCTGGAAAAGCACAGCAGTTCAGGCAGCACTCACCCCTGACAAGTCGTGCTCCCCAACAGTATCCAAAACGGTATATTTGTTATTGAGGGAAACAGCCACAGGGGATCACTGCAATGACTGCCGGTTCCCTTTCTGTCCACTGACGATAACCCATCTACCTTCTTCTTGTACCTGAGGTGTGACTACTTCCCTGTAGCTCCTCTCAATAACCCCCTCCACCTCCTGAATGATCCGAAGTTCATCCAGCTCCAGCTTCAGTTCCCTAACACAGTTTTCGAGGATCTGGAGTTGGGTGCACTTCCCTGCAGAGGAAGTCAGCAAGGACACTAGTGGTGACCCTTACCTCCCACATTCTACAGGAGGGACATTCAATCACCTAACCTTCATTCCCACTGTTCTAATATCCCAACAAGACTACTGAAAACTAAAACAAAACCTCATCCACTTACCATCCCAACACACAGAACCTTTTTGTTTGGTTAGAGGAGGACGATGGGTGGGAAACACTACCTGAGTAATGTTTCGGGTAACGCAACTGCCCGAATATAAAGCCTCACTTACCCAGCAGTCCCGTGTCCGCTCCTGTTCAGCGTACGCTCCACCTATACACGAGGTAAGTTTATATACTTTAAATTTACCTTTCCCTCAGGCCTCTGTTCACTTAACTGTGGCCAAAAAAATGAAGACCACAAATATATTATACTGCATAAAACCCATGATGTATTGGGTCACACCAACCAGGAGCAAAAAAAAGGGCATTCTGCTGTGTCGCTCTAATAATCCTGTACTAGGTAAATACAGAGCAATAACTCATTCAGTAAGATACAGCAGCAAATACCTTAAACACAGCAGTATTGGATTAGAAATGAGTGAATGACAGAAAGAAATAGACAAAGGTGAGGAACATTATAGTGACACTAAGTAAAATGTGAAAAGCCAAAAAACTAGACGATTGACAAAAGAAATCCAATTGGAGAAAGTGAGGGCTGCAGATGCTGGAGATCAGAGCTGAAAATGTGTTGCTGGAAAAGCGCAGCAGGTCAGGCAGCATCCAAGAAACAGGAGAATCGACTTTTCGCGCATAAGCCTGAAGAAGGGCTTATGCCCGAAACGTCGATTCTCCTGTTCCTTGGATGCTGCTTGACCTGCTGCGCTTTTCCAGCACACATTTTCAGCAAAAGAAATCCAATTATCAACTTACAATAAACTCGATGTTTGTTGTCTGAAAAACAGTCAAGGAAGTTGTACCTACAGTAGATCCACTCTCCTCGTGTTACCATAAACACAGCCTTTTCTCTACACCGGATTTAACAGATAGTAATGATATCAATCCATGTTTACTTTTGGTTTACTGATTGCACAGATAATACACCCCAAATATGTCTGGAAAAATAATGGCGCTGTGGGTAACACAGTTATTAGTAAGCAAATCAGTTATTTAATTCAGGGGTTGACAATGTACATTCACAGAACTAAAATCATAAGGTTGTTACACTACAGAAGGAGGTCATTCAACCCGTTGTGTTGTCTCCAACTCTCTAAATGAACACTCTGAATGTATGCAGTAGGAGCAGGAACAGGTAATTCAAATAAGAGCCTGAGCCTTTTCAAATAAGATCCAATTTCCTGTGGAACGCTTAGACTGAATGTGCCTCCACCGCACAGGGAGAGTTCAATTTTCTTTCTCATATTATTTTTTGCTTATCCCTCAAATTACCAGATCACAGATCCAGTAAAACATGGTGCAAATTGAGCTGAATGTTTCAGGAAAATGTCCAACTGATGGCAAGGTTAGGCCTCTTGCCCTCTTGTTTATGCATCCATTTTGTACCATTACACACGCACACATCACACTCCTGCAATTGTATAAATTTTCAAAATCAGTACATGTGCAAAGACATTCTTATTTCTACACTTGAGATCTGGGCAAAGCAAGCTATTAAAGCCTAGTTATATAATTGGTGCTGATGTAACTAATATTTACAAACAACAAGCTTCATTTAACTTAAAGTTAATATAGAACTGGCGCTAAATCAGATAACGAGGCAGCCTGAGTTGAACAATTTGGATTTATTTGCAAATATCCGGCTTTTGCTAAATTTAGTTGAGTGACTAGAGTGGGTCAGGGATAAAGGTGGAAAGCTCGGTGTGGGGTCATAACAGCACAGGAGAAGGTAATCCAATCCATCAAATCCATATTAGAATGCAGGGATATAAATGGAACGTGCACTACTTGAAAGGAAAACAAAGGAATTGCAGTCAATAAAGATCATGCAGTGGAAGCAGCTTCCTTGGAAATGGTTAAGGCATTGGTAGCTCATTCCCTGATAACATAGGGTTTAAATATTATCAGAAATAGGCAGGAATGTGCAGCAATCATGCCAACCCTGATCTTTTTCAGTGCTGGAGTAGGCTGGAGGGGTCAAGTAACACATTCCTACCCTAATTCATATGTTTGCAAGTTGTTACAATATCCTCCTTACCTTTGATGGCTCTGACAAGATTAATTGCATTATCAGCCAACAAATGACACCCCGAAAATTGCTGTGCTTCAAGTAATATGAGAAAAAGATGAATACATTTTAAATGTTCTGAACATTATTGCTCTGTTTGTACCACTGATTTTGTTTTCATGCAGAGATATTCCCAGTGAATACTAAAGCCCCTTCTGATGTTGTACTGTAGTAATTAAATGAGATAAACATGGCTTTGTAATGAAAAGGTTATTGACCTATCAAATACTGGAGGCCTCAGGTGCAATGCAGAAGGACCTTGTTGGCTCATCTCTGCTTTGCCGCTCACAGTCTGTCTATTGTGAGTTCCAAAATATTAAACATAGTCACATCAGGCCCACAAAATGTTTGTGAGGGGCTTTCAGTTGCCACAAGGTGGCGTCTGAACAGCTCATCCTTGAAAGTTACAGAATGAAATTAGTGGGTGTTTTAGATGCTGCATGTCTTTCAAGAAAAGCATTGTTTTTAAAGGTCTCGAATGATTTTTACAGTTCTCAGAATGTTATTTTACAAAGAAGGGTTGTTGATACAGTATGAATTATATATGAATCATTGTAAGTGTTTTCCTTTTATTGCAATTTTGTATTTTGCAGCTTTATACAGAATGGATTACAGCAGGAATCCAATGATTTCCATAAAGACAAGCTAAGGGTTTTGAAACCTTTGCACCTTGAGACTCTCACTAATTCACATTCTACTGAGATCAAACTTCCAAATTCAGTGTCAATGGTCCAAAGACCACTCTGCTGAATGTTTAGACAGAAAAATGTGCCGAAAGAAGTAAAAAGCTGATAAAGCAACAGTAGGAATTAGACATTTGGATTCTGGTCTGGGTTCTCTGTAAGATCCTTATAGTGAATTTGAGAGTGTAATTTTAACTTTAAGCGACCTGGTGAAAAAACTGATGAGATTAGATTCCTCCTTGGTCTGTGCTGTATGACAGTAGCACCACTAATTTATCGAAACAGCTGAGGGCATCCAGCTGCTAACAACACTAACACTGTTCTTCTTTCCACCATCTTGTTGAGAAATAATGTTGTCCCTTAACTGGTTTCAGTCTTTTAACTGCCATAGTATAACTGTTATGCTATCCCTCTTTCCATTTGCAATCTAATCAAGGAAATAATCTCTTAGCTGTTCTGAATGATAATAAGGACTCTGGGAAATTTCACTGGCTGGCATCTGCTCCAGATTAGTGAGTGTTAGGACCTCCTCATCTCAAACGTATCGCTCAGAAAACAGTTTGGGGCCTGGACACCTCAAAGATGAAGTATGAGACATTCATAAGAGAGTTACGAGTGTCATTGGTTGAGACGACATTTATTGCCCATCACTATTGTTCTGGAGAGGTTAATGGTGAATTTCCTTTCTCAAATGCTCTATTTCTTTGAGTACATGTACATCCATGGTGCTGAGGGAGATGCAGAACTTTCACCTGGCAACAGTGAATGAATAGCAGTTTAGACCAAAGTGTGACTTAGAAAGGAACTTTCAGGTATTGGATTCCTGTCTTTGTCCTTTTCGATGGCAGCAGTCTCAAGCTTAGAATGTGCTGCAGAAGGAGCTTTGATGGGTTATTGCAGTGTATCTTTTAGATGGCCCATTCTGCTGCCAATGTGCATTGGTTTCTGAGTTTTGAATGTGTATCTGTTTTGTCTTGGATGACTTTGAGTTTTTCAAACATTGTTGGAGTTGCATCCAAACAGATAAGTTAAGAGCATTCTGTCACACTTGTGACCCCTGCTTGTCGATAGTCAACAGACACCAGGGAGACAGGAGGTGGGTTATTCAGTACAGAGTTCCTAGACATTGACTTGTTTTGATAGCCATTGTATTTACATAGCTATTCCACTTTAGGTTCTGGTCAATACTAACCCCAAAGCTGTTGATAGTGATCAAACATCCCTACCTTTGATTTTATGATGGAGGGAAAGTCATTAATGAAGCAGCTGAAGATTAGGGTGTGGTCCTAGACTCTAGGACAATTTCTGCAGTGATATCCTGGGAGTGAAATGATTGACCTCCAACAAACACAATCATCTTCTTTTCTGCTAAACATGACTCCAACCAGTAGAGAGCTTCCCCACAATTTGTGTTGACTCCATTTTACTTGATGCCATATATTGTCAATGCCACCTTGATCTTCGCTTCTGGAGTTCAGCTGTTTTGTCCATGTTTTGATCAAGGCTGTTAGGAGGTCACAGGTTAAATGGCCCAGGTGGAACCCACATTGAGTTTGTGTGAATTGTTTAGTCCCTTGCACATGCCGCTTGATGACACCTTCCATCAATTTACTCATAATCAAGACTGAACTGATAGCATTGGATTTGACCTGCTTTCTGTAGATAGGCCATCCCTGGACAATTCCCACCCTGGCTCGTGTTTCCACCAGTGTTCACAGAATCACAAAATTACTGAATTATCAAGGTACAGAAACAGGCAATTTGACTGCTCTCCAAATGAGCACTTATTGCCATTGTCCCTCATTTTCCCCATAACCTTTGACTCTATTCAAATGAACATATAAAGCCCTCTTCAATGTCTTGCTTTCATGTCACTACCGGGCCCTAACTGCTGTTTGAAAACAAACATTTCTTAACATCACACTTTGTTTCTTTAGTAAATTTCTTCAAAGCTGCGCCCTGTTCTGACCTCACATGATCTTGAAAACTTATTTGATTTATTGTCAGATGTACTGTATTTTGTTACAAAATACAGTGAAGTGTTGTATCATGTCACTACTCTTCAGCACCATTTGAAAACACAGAAAAATAAACCAAGAGGTAGAATATAATGGCAGAAAAGTATAAAAAAAGTGTTCACTCTATCAACTTCCTTCTTCTCTCCAAAGAAAACAATTACAACTTCTCTAATTTATCGTCAATGATTATCTGTAGCTAGAATTTATTTATTTGTAATAAATAGCAATTCTTGTTAAGTATAGCAACCTGATCCATGCTTTCTGTTAACCTGGGTCTAAAAGTCAGAAAAATTGTGGAATCTTTGAGGAAAAGTTTTTATTTTTTGTGGTGACTCTGGGAGAAGTGGGGTTTGATTTTATGCATGCTGCCCCAGTGAGGTGTGACAATAAAGACATGTGATGCAAGTAGTAAGATAGTCAGTGATGAGAAATTATGATCAGAAAGAAACAAAATTAGAGACTACAAGTAACCACAGTGACTCATCAGCTAGAAAATTACGTCTGTAATTATTGGGTGCCAAAAGGTTTAATTTCACTGTTTATACCACAACAGGGTGCAGTGGCAAGCAAAGGTTTATAAGATCTGATTCTTTGTGGTTCAGTTCACAAGAAGGCTTCTGTCTGTGCTGCGACCATTCCATTATTGCTGTTTTATTCTTAATCATATTTCACAAAGTCTTCTGTTTAAATTGACAAACCATGCAACAACAATAGGAGTATGTCTTAACAGTGGAATCACAACAAAATATTGTGTCAGATTTGTCTGGGTGAAATAAACAGGCTTTTAGGTAACTGCTGATCAATCTCCACAAAGTAACCTGCGTGCAATCCAACCAATTTCATCTGAGGTCTAGGGCAATGTGCTCTACAGGTAAAGGAAAAAGGCTGTCACATATCTATGAAATCACCACAGCTCTGATCATGGGGAGAGTACTCAGAGGTATATCAAAACTCTTACATCAAAAGACAAAATTTAGCTCCACTTCTTCTAAAGCACAATCGCAGAGAAAGTCTGAAAGTATTGTCAATGTTTTATTTAAAGGAGTTAATCAACAGGACATCGTAACTGTTCACAGTGAAATCCAATTTCACGTTTTCACTATCTCATTGAGGAAAAATAATCTTTTGATATGGGGTTGAGGGGCTGAATGGCCTACTCCTGTTCCTATTAAATAATAAATGTGACCCTGTGAAATAAACTCCACAGAGGCTGGTATCCAGTCACTAAGTCACACTTTATTTACATGGTTAAAAATCAAACAACACCAGGTTATACTCCAACAGGTTTATTTGGAAGCACTAGCTTTCGGAGCGCTGCTCCTTCATCAGGTGGTTCACAATGTAAACTTTTGCTATAAATTCTGTGTCTTACAATCTTATTCTTCACAACCACCTGATGAAGGGGCAGCGCTCCAAAAGCTAGTGCTTCCAAATAAACCTGTTGGACTATAGTCTGGTGTTGTGTGATTTTTAACTTTGTACACCCCAGTCCAACACCGGCATCTCCAAATCATTTATTTACAGGTGGATAGTCCTTGGCAGTGATCCAGCCCCCTCAAAGCCAGCTCTCAGAGTGAACAGAACCTCTGACATTCCTTTTTTATATCTGTCCACCATGGCTCCCTGATTGGACCAGATTAACATCCCCACTCAGGGAACTCGTATTCTATGAGATCCACATGTTTGACTTTATTACAATCTCTACGCCCTGAATAAACATTTTCACAGCTATAAGTCTCCCTGATGTGTCACTTTCTGCCTTATTCCACATTAATGTCATACAGCTTAACTCTAAGATGATATAGAAGCATTTCTCGTATTTTCCTCCAGCATTCCTCATATTGCTCTTTTCATCACTTAAAAAAACACTTAAAGGACAATGCATGTAAGAATTGGGGGAAAGTCAATGTTAGTGGGGTCAAGAATAGATCTGGATCAAATTTATACGTGTCAAAGGTTGGCAAAAAAGTAATTACTGAACAATCGGTGACTTCAATAAAGAGATACTTGGGGCAAAGTGAAGATACATTCCCTTGAAAGTGTGATGTCAACTACGGGATTCTTCTTCAAATTGTATATGTTTCAGTTTCCAGTTTTTGAGTTAGTAACTTATGGGATTTTTTTTGTGTGTTTGAAGTTAATGATTACCTATTTCTGTAGCTATGATGAATTCTTTTAAAGTGGTCTTTGAGGCCTGGCTTTAGAGTGGATTTTGTGGACCATAAATGGATTTTTTGATCCACCTTAGAATGTTTTGCAACCCAGCAAATCGAATAATAGGCCTGGAAGGTTTGTTTGAGACATTTTGGATTTTTTTTTAAGCTAAAGGGAAAACTCAAAGCTTAGAATGGGAGAGACTTTTAGTATCACTTTTACTTGAGTTTTGGTCAGCCTTGTGAATTCCTTTGAATAAAATGCTGGGCAGACCAGAGTCCCTGAGAAGAATGAACTAAACTTAAAGTAAGTGTTCATGCTAGTACTGAAATGCTGGAATAAAACCCTGAAGAGTTCATTTAAAGCTGAGTGTATTGATGCTCAGGTGTAAAATAGTTCCAGGAAGAAGCTGTCTGCAGGTCAACCGTTAAAATTGAAGTTACAAGTGACTTAAATGTACTGAAGTGTTGGAATGGGAGACTCTGGTGAATGTATATCTTGTGTACTATAATCTGTTTTATTTCTTTTTCTCTTTCCAATTTAAGAAGGATTGTTTTGGAATTAATGAGATTATACTTCAAGTTTATGTTTGTTTTTGTCTTCGTATTGGCATTATAAGTAATTGGTTTTGATTATTTCTATTTTATCTTCATTGCTTTTATTAATAAACTTAAATATTAAAATTAATAACTACACCATTTTGGAGGGGTAAAGGGTATGGAGAGAAAGTGGGAACAAGGTACCGAGTTGGATGACCAGCTACTGAATGGCAGAGTAGACTCGAAATGCTGAATAATCTGCTATTTTCTATGTTTCTATTTGATTTCTAAAGTAAAATCTACAACATTGCATGCTTATGTTTCATTGAGAGACCACTTCATTAAAGCCAAAAAAAAATCTATAAAGCCAGTTTCTGTCTGGGATCTGACTTATTTTGTAAAAATATTAGCTGGGTTCATAACAAAAAAAGAAGTAGGCAAACAAATCCACTGTTCACTGTTTGACAAAAAGAGATGGAAATTAAACTAAAGAAGAAAAGATGTGAATATGATTGTTGTCAAGTACAAATACAATTAAGAACCAGGTAGGGTATAGAAGGGTTAGTGGGAAGGTAATAAAATCTGCCAATGTGTTTTTTTTTGCCCAACTCAAGAAAGGCACCCAAATGAGAGAAAGACAAAGGAAGATTCTTTGAAGGCTTCCTTCAGGAAATATAACTCAGGTGGCAAAGTGTGAGAGACTCTCATTCAGAAGAAACTGATTTTGAGGAGCCTTCTGTCTGAAGGGACACAATTCTTTGGGAACACCAGCGGTAAGAAGAAGTGCAGATGAAGAACCGGAGAAAGGAATGCCAATGATTTCAAGGCCAAGGACCCATTCCACCTCTTAAAAACATCTGCCAAATGTGCAGTTGGAGATACGGCTCTAGGATAAGGCTTATCAGCCACACAAAACCCCCAAAAAGTAACTCGGAATTTCCTGGGTGGACAATCATGCTCATTAGTGAGAGAATGCCAACAACGATGAAAAAAACAAATGGAGAAGTAAAACGCGAGTTAAAAAAGGAACTGAAAACTAAAGTCATAGAGTCATAGAGGTGTACAGCATGGAAACAGACCCTTCAATCCAACCCGTCCATGCCGACCAGATATCCCAACCAATCTAGTCTCACCTGCCAGCACCCGGCCCATATCCCTCCAAACCCTTCCTATTCATATACCCATCCAGATGCCTTTTAAATGTTGTAATGGTACCAGCCTCCACCACTTCCTCTGGCAGCCCATTCCACACATGCACCACCCTCTGCATGAAAAAGTTGCCCCTTAGGTCTCTTTTATATCTTTTCCCTTTTATGCTAAACCTATGCCCTCTAGCTCTGGACACCCCCAACCCAGGGAAAAGACTTTGTCTATTTATCCTATCCATGCCTCTTATGATTTTATAAATGTCTATAAGGTCACCCCTCAGCCTCTGAAGCTCCAGGGAAAACAGCCCCAGCCTCATCAACCATTCCCTCTAGCTCAAATTCCCCCAACCCTAGCAACAACCATGGAAATCTTTTTTGAACCCTTTCAAGTTTCATAACATCTTTCTGATAGGAAGGAGACCAGAATTGCACGCAATATTCCAGAAGTGACCTAATCAATGTCCTGTACAGCCACAACATGACCACCCAACTCCTGTACTCAATACTCTGACCAATAAAGGTTGGTAAACCAAATGCCTTCTTCACTATCCTATCTACCTGTGACTCCACTTTCAAGGAGCTATGAACCTGCACTCCAAGGTCTCTTTGTTCAACAACACTCCCTAGGACCTTACCATGAAGTGTATAAGTCCTGCTAAGATTTGCTTTCCCAAAATGTAGCACCTCGCATTTATCTAAATTAAACTCCATCTGCCACTTCTCAGCCCATTGGCCCATCTGATCAAGATCCCATTGTAACCTGAGCTACCCTTCTTCACTGTCCACTACACCTTCAATGTTGGTGTCATCTGCAAACTTACTACTATACCTCTTATGCTCACATCCAAATTATTTATATAAGTGATGAAAATTAGTGGACCCAGCACCAATTCTTGTGGCACTCCACTGGTCACTTGCCTCCAGTCTGAAAAACAACCATCCCCTGTCTTCTACCTTTGAGCCATCAGCTATCCTACTGAATAATCCCTCGAGGGTCTTCTCCCTGTAGCACTACACATTCTTCCTTAATCTATTCCCTTTAGATGCTTCCATTAGTGTCTCATGTGACAAAAGTTTATCTGTTCTTCCATACATGTCACCTACTGTATCCATTTCACCCGATATGGTCCCCTTTACATTGAGAGACAGGACAACAACTTGCAGATCATTTCAGAAAACATTTCTGGGACACCAGTACCAAGAAACCCACCACCCTGTAGCTGAAAACTCTAACTCCACCAGGGACACACATGTCCTGGTTCTCTTCCATCGCCAAACCCTAACCACTCTACGCCTGAAGGAGGAATACCTCATCTTCTGTCTTGGGATACTTCAACCACAAGGGATCAATGTGGATTTCACCAGTTTTCCCATTTCCCTTACCCCCACCTTGTCCTAACATCCCTGCATGGCACTGCCATCTTGAATGGTCCTACCTGTCCATTTTCCTTCCCACTTATCTGTTCCACCCTCCTCTCCGATCTATCACTTTCACCCCATCTTCATCTACCTATTGCATTCCCAGCTACCTTCCCCCCCAGCACCAACTCCTCCCATTTATCTTTCAGCCCCCTTGGCCCACTGGCCTCATTCCTGATGAAGGGCTTATTCCCGAAATGTCGGCTCTCCTGCTCCTCAGAGGATGTAGTCAACGCTTTCCAGTTCTCCCTTTTCAGAATTTCCAAACTTATGCTGTGCCCCATATCCTCAGACAATACCTATCGTCCAGTGCCAGCAATTCTACTCTTCATGTAAGTACCTACAGTGGATTAGGCTTTAGGTTTTTCTTTAATACAGCAGCTATGGCAGTCAAGTCAGATCACATCTTCACATGACATCATTAAGTCTGACAATTTCCAGCAGGAATCACTGCAATGATTGGGAAATAAAAATTCTGGTTAATGATTTCCTTCCTGGTCTTGAAAACTGAGACTAACAGTAGTGTGCCAACTTCCATCATGTCTAATATCAATTATCAAAGGACAGAACTAGAATTCACCTTGTAACCTTTCTGCTCAGGACTCAGTTCTTGTCAGTCTGCATCACCAGACTAAGGGAAAAGAAGCATGCAGTTTTCTTTTTCATTTGTCTTTCACACCAACCACATTGTATGAAATACTAGGGCAGTATTGTAATGGCGCTATTATTTTAAAAATGCTTACACTTATATGAAAACTCTATTTTGAATGCATTATCTTATTGCATTGTACTCTTCAAATATCAATATAAATAACTAATCAACAACAAATGCATCTTGATGAGATAAGATAACTATTAGCACTAATGCTACACTCAGTAAGCTTAGTCATTTGAATCTCACTATTCCAAAGGCAGTCTGGTCAAATAGACTAGTTAAAACAGAGAATTTTTTTTAAGTAGGCTCTTACAAAATTCACAGATTTCAATCAGATCTCCCAGACTCCCAATGAGTTCAGGAGAGGATTCCAGGCATTCCCAAGATCATTACGTTTCTATCCATTTATTTACAGACATTTGTATAAAACCTACACATATGTAATTTCATTTACAAAATATGAATTCAAATTCTTTCACAAAAGTAACATGATTTTCTTTTTCCTTTGGAACTCTGGCATACCTTTTTTTGGAAATATAACCAGGCCTTACAGGGAGCCAAGGATATGTCAAAATTCCCAAAGAGATGACCTACACAGTGAAGATGAAAACAACTGACAGAGAACAAAGCCAATGATGAACTGTGGACTTTTTCAGTGAGTTAGAAGTATTTAGTATTATAAGCTTTTTGTTTTTAATTATGTCCTGACATGAGTACAATTTTATTTCAAAGTAACTAAATTATTGAATTAGAATTTAGGAGATGTATTTCTAATCACTGAAAAGCTTTTTGTTGCAATTATATTTGTTGGTGTTTTCATTTGAAAGTTCTAGCGTTTAGAAGAATCTTGTCATAAACATATTAACTGCTAGACTCAATGTTCAAATTGTGTCTGGTGAACCCAGATAATATATATTGATATGGAAGGTCATATAACTGAGCTTAATCCTATGGCATCCTGCCTGTAAACATGTTCACTTTCCACTAGGAGTCATTGGATAGTGATGATGCTTAAGAAACCTGATTTTTGTCCTCCTTTATCCAGCCATTGTAACACTAATTAGGTCCCATTGCTGCCTTAGCTGAAATGAACTCAGCTCAACTGGAAATTTACATGTTTAACTTACCTAAATTTAGTGGCTCAGTATCATGCCAAGCAATGTGATTACCTTGTGGTGTACAGAGTTCTGTTCCTGTTACCACTTAAAATGGTCCTTGAACTTCAGGAATCACAACAACAAAGTACGCACGATGCAGAGTTTGGAGCAACCTCAGATCTGTTTATATATTTGACTCAGCACAGAATAACTCCTCCTGTGATTTGTCCACAAAATAAAACACACAGGATCCCTATACATGGCTGGTTGAAGCACTGCTGTCTCACAGCGCCAGAGACCTGGGTTCAGTTCCTGCCTCAGGCAACTGTCTGTGTGAAGTTTGCACATTCTCCCCATGTTTGCGTGGGTTTCCTCCGGGTGCTCCAGTTTCCTACAACAGTCCAAAAATTTTAGGGTTAGGTGAATTGCCCATGCTAAATTGCCTGTAGTGTTAGGTGAAGGGGTAAATGTAGGGGAATTGGTCCAGGTGGGTTGCTCTTCGGAGGGTCGTTGTGGACTTGTTGGGCCAAAGGGCCTGTTTCCACACTGTAAGTAATCTAACCTAATCTAAATTTATACGAATTCCCACAGTTCAAAACTTTACAATCACAATCACAGCTGCTTATTTCAACCTAGATCCATTGCGTGTTCTCACTTTGTTCTGGTTCCCATGGGATACCTCAAACCATTAAGATCCTTGATGCAGTGGCTCCCTCTGTTTGTTTACCAGTTCTCTCTGTTGATCAAAGCAAGGTGAATTTTTAAAGGATCTCTGACCTTGATAACATCTTCCTCCCAGATCCAAATGAACTTACATTTTAAAAGGAGCCAATTTATCCAGGCTTTCTTGAATTAACAAAAGTTGGGGTATATTAATTCCTAAATGATCCCAATCAGGATCAAAACCAAGGTCTGCGTATGGAATTAACCTTGATGGTGGGAAAGCTTTTACAAACAATAATCATGAACAAAGTTAATGTCACTTGGATAAATGCAAATTAGTAAAGCTAAACCACATGCGTTTGTCAGATAAATGGTGTTTAACAAACTTTATTAAATTTTGTTGAAGTAACCAATTGGATTGATGTGGTGTTTAAGGACTTCATAAAGGTGTTTTGAAGTCGTGCATAAGATATTTATTGGCCAAAAAGATGACATTGAAATAATTGTTAAGTAATGGTTATTAAGTGCAGCTCTTTTTGGCAGGACACCAGCCTATAATCTTGCTCCATCGTTAAAAGAAAATATAATAAAAATTTCCATTATAGTGGGTGAGTTTGATAATGCTTATAAGTAAAGTTTGAACATCACTTCCTGTTGGAAGAACAGTTGTTAAGCAGTGCTTGGTAGCTTCAAGTTTTTGTTAACTTTTCAAAATGGCAATCGTCTTTTAAAGGAGGCTGGCCTTTTGAGTTTTTGTACATCAAACAATTTAATTCAGCATATTAGAACAACAAATTTTCATTGGCAAAATTTCTTCTGATAATGTGGAGGGTTTTCAGTATGTAAACTTTCATAATGGATAAATAAGTAACATGCTTAGTTTAATTGAAAAGGGTTGACGGTGACTTCATTTGGCATCTGTAAATTGAGTTTTTGATAGACTAGATATACAAAGACTGGTTATATTTATGGAGAAGGGCATAACTAGAAGCTATCAGTATAACACAGGCATTAAGAAATCTAAGAAGAAAGTAATTAGAAACGGCTTTGGCAAAACATCATGAGAAGTTGGAACCCTACCACAGTGAATGCATGACATAAAACATGGAACTATATTGAATGAAAAGGAGTGAAGTAAGGGACTTTGAGGCCATAGATATGCTGGTGGAACATGCAGACATGATGCAGAGCAATTTAAACAGAAAAGTACAAAGGAATGCATTTTGATAAGCAGCATTCCCCCTCATTTTTTTCTCTTGCTATGACTTCCGGAAACAAATGCTGATTGAAGTGCACAGAACCTTAGAGTGGCTGAGGACCTGGAGTGTCGGAGGTTGAGGGGTGACCTCATAGAGGTTTACAAAATTATGAGGGGCATGGATAGGATAAATAGACAAAGTCTTTTCCCTGGAGTCAGGGAGTCCAGAACTAGAGGGCATAGGTTTAGGGTGAGAGGGGAAAGATATAAAAGAGATCTAAGGGACAACTTTTCACGCAGAGGCTGGTATGTGTATGGAATGTGCTGCCAGAGGATGTGGTGGAGGCTGGTACAAATGTAACATTTAAGAGGCATTTGTATGGGTATATGAATAGAAAGGGTTTGGAGGGATATGGGCCGGGTGCTGGCAGGTGGGACTAGATTGGGTTGGGATATCTGGTCGGCATGGACAGGTTGGACCGAAGGGTCTGTTTCCATGCTGTACATCTCTACGACTATATGAAGTCATAACATAACCTTCCCCCCTCCCCCAACGTGAAATAAGAGGTAAGTCCAAAAAGATACAAGTTAATAAATGATATCTCAAAGTCTCTGAGTTGTTTGTGATTCCTTTTGGCAGTAGCTGAACGTTAGCACTCAAGAGTGTCTTAGTTCTTTCTTTTACATGCAATGGAGGGATGGTTAAATTATTTTTCTCAGCACTTTGTCCCTCATAGCACACTAGGCTATATGTAACTAATGAACATAGACTAGTGTTAAAACTTTTAATCCCAGTCTCAGTGTATGCTTGAAGGGGGTAAAACACAAATATATCTCTTGCTCAGACTATTGTCTTCTTTATTCAGTCTGAGACACTCCTAGAACACTATTAGTTCAATTTATATTACACCTTCTCCCTTTAAAGCTTCTTCAGTACCTCATCAGATGTGACATTTCAGATTTTTAGCAAATAATGAGATGTTAATGCAGACAAATTGGATCCTTGGTTCTTACCATAAGATTTTCATCTAGTCTTTATAACATTAAGGGGGAGATCAAACTTTCAATGCTAAGAACCTCATTTATTTTTATTGCCTGTATATTTTCCCAACAATCTAACCATTTCCTATAACATTCAGCTGAGAAAATTTCACCCAATGTTGTCTCCGTAACTGATACCAAAATCTCCCAGGGTGGGAGATACCTGGCTCCAGAGCATGGATGTATGAATGCTCCTTCTACACCATTATATATTACATTGTCTGTTCCAGGATTTTAATAACATTAGGAAATTGCACTATTGTTTGTAATCATGCTAATTCCAGTTTATTTTTAATGAGCCAGAATTCGCTTGGCTCACACTACTGCAAGATCACAATTAACTCTTTCATACCTGACCTCTGTATATTGTGTTGAGATTCGGCTATTCATCGAATAGAATCACAGAATGATATAGTGGAGCCCCTTCAGCCCATCAAGTCCACACTGACAAAACCACTCTAAATCTATACTAGCCCACTTTCCAGCACTCGGCCCATAACTTTGAATGTGATGACATTTGCATATCCAAGTCCATTTTTAAAAGTTGTGACGTTTCTTGTCTCTGCTCACCTCACAGGCAGTGCATTTCAGATTGCCACCACCTTCTGGGTGAAAGTATGTTTCCTCAAATCTTTATGAAGCCTCCTGCCTTTCATGTTTAAATTATGCTTCCTTATTATTGACCCTTCCACTAATGGGAGAAGTTTTCTATCCACACTGTTCATGCCCCTCATAAGCTTATACACCTCAATCCTGTCCCCCTTCAACCTACTCTCCCCAAAGAAAATAACCTGAGCTTATCCAGTCTCTCTTAATAGCTAAACTGCTCCATCCAAGGCAACATCCTGGTGAATCTCCTCTGTAACTCCTCCAGTACAATCACATCCTTCACATAGTGTGCTGACGGGAACTACACACACAGATGTGACTCACCAAAGTTCTGTACGATGTCAACATAACCTCCCTGCTCTTATAATCTATGCCAAGTCTGATAAAGACAATTGTTACATTGGCCTTCTTAACTGTCTTGCCACATTGAGGGATTTGTGGACAAACACCCCCAGATCCATCTTTCCCTCACAGCTTCCAAGCGTCCTGCCATTTATTGAATACTCCCTCACAATTACCTCTGAGTCCTTACCTCTGAGCCAGGAGACCTGAGATCAAGCCCCACCTTGTTCCAGTGGCATATAATAACATACTTGAACAGGAAAATATCTTAAATACCATCTGCCACTGATCTGCTTTTCTATATTCTCCGCAATCTAAAACATTATTCATCACTGTCAACCATCTGTTCAATCTTTGTGTCATCCAGAAACTGACTTATCGTAACCCCATATGCATCATGAACAGTAAGGGACATTAAATGACCCAGCGCTGATCCCTGTGGTACACTGGCATCCAATCACACAATAGCCTTCTATGACCACCTCGCACGGATATTGATACACAGAATCCTATTCACAGATTCTATATAATCCACAGCATGAAGCAGACCATTCAGCCCCATATGCTGCATAAAACCTCAGTCCCACCCTGCTCCATCAGGCTAGCCCTCTCAATCATTCCCCATAGGTATTGTTTAGATTAAAAGTAAACATATCTATGCTATTCATCTTTATTCAATGTGACATCGAATTTCACACATGATGCATTTCTGGGTAAAGAGGTTTCTTTTGAACTTCTTATTGGATTTAGCAGTGACTACAAAATGTACAAATGTAACAAGACTTCATAGCCTTTGTTTCATTTTCCCTACTTTGGTTTCATCTCAGTGGCATATAGGAATCACAGATTTACAGGATAGACAAATAACTTAATCATATACTTCTTCCATTGCCAATCTGGAGCAAGTATATTACATTCCTATCGAGAGTATGTTGCTGGAAAAGCACAGCAGGTCAGGCAGCATCTGAGGAGCACGATAATTGACGTTTCAGGCATAAGCCCTTCATCAGGAATGCCTCATTCCTAATTTGGAGATGCCGATATTGGACTGGGGTGTACAAAGTTAAAAATCACACAACAAGTTTATTTGGGAGCACTTCCAAATAAACCTTTTGGACTATAACCTGGTGTTGTGTGATTTTTTAATCTCATTCCTGATGAAGGGCTTATGCCTGAATCTTCGATTCTCCTGCCCCTTGGATGCTGCCTGACCTACTGTCCTTTTCCAGCACCATATTCTCATTCCTGAACAATTAACCATAATCAAGCACACATTCTGCTTAGTATTGGAGACGATCCATCACTACAGATATCTTGGGGTTACCAGTGACCAGGAACTCAACTGGATTCACCATTTCAATTCTATGGCTACAAGAGCAGGTCAACGGCTAGGAATCCTACATTGAATAACTCATCTCCTGAGTTCCTAAAAGTCTGACAACTACCTACAAGGCAGAAGTCAGGAGTATGCTGGAATACTCCCTCCTTGCTCAGATGAGTTCAGCTCCAATAACACTCAAGAAGCTTGACATCATCCAGAACAAAGCTTGATTGGCAACACATCCTCAAGAATCCATTCCCTCTTCCACTGATAGTCATTAGCAGCAGTACGTACCATCTACAAGATGCCCTGCAAATGTTCATCAAGGTTGCTTGGACAGCACCTTCCAAATCCATGACCACTTTCATCTCAAAGGACAAAGAGAGCAAATATCTGGGAACACCAACACTTGCAAGTTCCCCTTGAAGTCACTAACTATCCTGATTTGAAAATACATTACTATTCCTTCAGTGTTGTTGAGTCAAAATCCTGAAATTCCCTCCTTACTGGCATTGTGGATCTATCTATAGTGCATGGACTACAGTAGTTCAAGAGCATAGCTCACCACCACCTTTTTATAGGGCAGCTAGAAATGTGGAGAAATTGAGGCCCAGCTAGCAACATCTACATTCCATGAATGAATAAAGCAAAATATTGTGCCATTCAGTGTGTGCTTTTTTCAAAATACATTTCATTTTATATTTATTAAAACCCAAATACTTTCTTTACAAATGAAATAACAAGGTGATCTATTTTCATTGGCAAATCATCCTAATGTACATCTCAGGAATGAATTGCGATACATTATAAATTGAAATAATGCAAAAACAAAATTTAGGTTGATCAGAATCTGAAATAGGTTAATACTTAAGTGCAATCCTTCATGAGAATTTATATAATTAGACAGATTTAGTTGCCGAAATAACTTGGTGAACCATAAGTTAGAACACACTAAAGGAAAGGAAGAGCAAAACAGAGAGAAGGAGATAGCCTTGTTTTTATCTGTAAATCTTATAAATGGTATTTCTTTAGTTTTGTATTTCAAAAGATATTTCCCAATACATTAATTTCTTTCTTTCAGATGATAGTTTACAACAAGCATGTTCTGTTTGTAATTCAGATTCCAATACTGGTACTTTGTTTTATTTCTTAGTTTTTATTTTCAACATGGAAAAAAAATGTAATCGTGGAACAAGACATTTTAGTCAGTGTAAATGTCATTCTCTGCAGGAATTTCTGAAACTTGTGTTGTCTGTCAAGTATAAGGGCATCTCCTTACAGTTGGAGATGAATTTGGAATGGAAAGGAAAGGGTTCAGTTGTTGTAATTCATGAAGGAAACAATTGTTGTGAGTTTGCTTCCAAATGGATGTTTTACCTAATGGACAGCTTATGTTACCTGCCATAAAGTTAGGAAGTAGGCATGGATATTATGGTCATGGAGAACCCAACAAACATTTGTTACAACTAACTGTTATACACAAACATCACATCCTTTAAGCACAGATATGTTTAAGCTGGTACTAAGACAGTAGGTTACAACAGAACAGCATGTTTGCAGTATAGTGTCATGCTTCAAGTGATCCAAGATAAGATGATGTATGACCAATCTAACAGAAACCTTCTCTCAAAGGTACATACTTTATGCATGGCTAACAATAACAACAAAATTAGAAATAGAAGTGGCACATTACTGAGAGAGTTTAAAACATGATTCATCTCACGAGTATCCTTACATACAGATGAGGAAGGACACCACTTCGTCTGGGACAACACATCCATTCTAGGACAAGCCAAACAATGACATGCACGAGAATTCCTAGAAACATGGGATTCCTACCAGAACTCTATTAACAAGCACATTGACTTAAACCGCATTAGCCACCCTCTGAGAAAAAGATCAGGAATTGACATCACCAACCCAAGGAAAACTAAACACATAAATAGAAAGTAGGCACGAACACCAGTGCTTCACCAGAGGCTCACTGATGATGTTACCTAGTATGATGACGAAACGTCTGAAAATGAACCTTCCAGCTCAGTGAGCAAACCTACATCTAGAGAGAGTTTAAGAATTTAAAAGGCAGAAGTCCTAAGGTAATACTGCTTGGATTATTATCTGAGCTGAAAATGTGTTGCTAGAAAAGCGCAGCAGGTCAGGCAGCATCCAAGGAACAGGAGAATCGACGTTTCGGGCATAAGCCCTGCTTCAGGAATGAGAAAAGTGTATCCAGCAGGCTAAGATAAAAGGTAGGGAGGAGGGACTTGGGGGAGGGGCTTTGGAAATGCGATAGATGGAGGGAGGTCAAGGTGAGG
>NC_057710.1:38895350-38910761 GCF_004010195.1 Chiloscyllium plagiosum
ACGGCGGATGATGCACTGTACATGGAGATTGGTGGGGTGGTAGGTGAGGACCAGTGGGGTTCTGAGCTGGTGGCGGTTGGAGGGGCGGGGCTCAAGGGCGGAGGAGCGGGAAGTGAAGGAGATGCGGTGGAGGACATGGGATGTGGAAGAGATGCGGTGGAGGGCATCGTCGACTACGTCTGGCGGGAAATCTGAGCCATGCAACAATGAACAAAAAGTCATGCATAAATCAAGGAGGGTAGTAAGGGATTTGATTCTTGGAGCACTGTCATCAAGGATTACTCAAACTTAATGAGGATCAGTATCCTGGTGAATCTGATATTTTTAAAAAAAACTCTTTTATGCAATGGACATATTTCTGGCAATGCCAGCATTTGTTGCCAATCCTTGATTGCTTTTGGGCTGATTGACTTGTTAGGTTATTTCGGAAGACAGTTAAGAGCCATCCACATTGCTATAGATCTGAAGACAGATGTAGGCCAGAACAAGTAAGGATGGTAGATTTCCAACCTGGAGAACCTTAGTGAACCAGACAGATTTTTATGATAACTAATAATAGTTTAATGACTACCAGGTTTCACAATTGCAAATTTTATTAAATGAACAGATTTGAGTCTATGTCCCCAGATCATTAGCTCTTTGAGTTACTAGTAATGTTACCACTATACCATCATCTCATTCAAAGCACATGAGGTTGTGGTTAGTATTTTAAACTGAAAAAGTAAGTGGGGGCTGAGGGGAAGGGATTATTTATAATGGAGATGATATGGTGAAGATTTAGTAAATTTGCCCCTCAGATCATAGAATTGTCCTTTAGTTAGAGGTAGAGTGAATTGGACTTATCTCTCTGCAGTTTAGAGGTACGAAAGGTGATCACAAAGATTCTGAAGAGGCTTGCCATAATAAACACTGACAGATTGTTTTCCTGGCTAAGGAATCTGTAATATAGCAGCACAGTCTCACAACAGAGAATCAATCATTTAGAGCTGAAATGAGAAGAAATTCTTTCACAGAGATGATTGTGAATCTTTGGAATTCTCCACCATGGAAACTTGTGAATGCTCCATGACTGAATGTATTCAAAATTCTGAGAGATGGATGTTTGGCCTCTCAAGTAAGGAGATGGTAAGGGAAGCAGGCAAGGCTGAAAATCATCACTGATCATATTCAATGGCAGAGCAGGCTCAGTAGACTGTACAGATTTGACACTGAACTGCATAAGAGATTGGGAAGATAGGCAAAAACTTTAGCAAAAAGGTAATTTTGTCTTAAAGACGTGAGAGTTGCAGCATGTCAGAGAGGGTTTGGGAAGGAATTCTAAAGTGTACCTCTCTGTCCTTCTGTTCTAAAATGTGATTGACTCTGGAAAGATAATCTTTATTAGTTTTACTTTAGTTCTGTGAGAAACTAGTGGTAAGCATTCTCCTTGAACCACTACTGTTCACATTTTTACAATGGTAGGTAGGGAATTCCATAAGACTGACCCAGCCAGAATGAAGGCAAGAAAATATATGCAGCCTCTAATGTGGTGTGACTTAGAATCATACAGCACAGAAAACAGACTTTTCGTTTCAACCCATCCATGCTGACCAGGTTTCCTAAACTGAACTAGTCCAATTTGCCTGCATTTGGCATACACCTCTCTAAACCTTGCCTATTCATGCACCTGTTCAAATGTCTTTGAAATGTTGTAACTGTACTTGCATCTACCAGGTCCTCTGGTAGTTCACTTCACACACAAACCACCCTCTGTGTGAAGCGTTTGCCCCTCAGGTCCCTTTTAAATATTTCTCCTCTCACCTTAAAATCAAGTCTTCTAGTTTTGAACTCCCCACCATTGCTATTCTGTATGCCACCTGAGGACTGTACCTAGTGATTACTGGGTAAGTGGTTATGGAGGGTACATGGGATCATGAACATTCTGAGGGAGCATGTGTTATGTAAGATAGCTCTTTCAGGTAAGGAATTTAATTGCAGGGATTGGCCAAACACAAGACAGAATTAAAACACTTTGAAGAAAAAGTTCTCAAACATTACAACCAACTGGGGTATCACGCCATAAATCAAGCCCTGCTATTCCTAGAGTCATACCAAATGTCAACATTTCTTCAGGTACGTGCAGTACCCATATCTACCTGACTTTCGAACCATGTTTGATAAAAAACATGAACCAGGTTTCTCTACTAAACGAGAATTATTTATTCTGAATAGTTAGACTGTTGCTACAAGTAAACAGATGTAAACGATTAGTATATAACCCTATTAACCAAGTCTCTGGGGCCCTCTTGTGACACAATGGTTTGCCCCATCCCCAGACTAATGGATTTGAGTTTAATCCCAGCTGCACCAGAGATATGTCATAACACATAATCTGAATAGGCTGATTAGAAAGAAAAACTAGAGTCATCTCTAATCCCCTTATAAACTCACCCGGCAAACATAGACACAAACTTGGAGATAGTGAGAACTGCAGATGCTGCAGAGTCAGAGTGAATAAAGAGTGGAGCTTAGCGCATCAAGCAGCATCAGAGGAGAAGGGAAGTCGATGAATGGTTCCAACCCGAACGTCAACTCCCCTGCTCCTCTGATGCTGCTTGAGCGGATGTGCTTCCGATTCTCATGTTGAAATAACCTTACTTTGACTTGTTGCTCAGTTGTTTTTGTCTGGAAACTTCCACTGCTTTGTAGGTAATACAAAACAACTACCATATACACACAAGTAATAGCCGATCGATCTCATGTAAAAGTGGACTCCCTATTTTTGGCCAAAAATCTGGAATTTTCCATATGTCTCATGTAAAAGTCAATCCTAATTCTTCACAGATAACAGATCAACATTTGTGAGTCAAGGTAATATCCTGTACATAAATGTTATGATGGGGAAATGAATTTATTTTTTGTGCTATTATATGATTTGATGTACAATTCACACTATTTTGGAATAAAAGAGTTAGGAGACAACCAACCTCATGGAATACAGTCATATATCTAGTTGAGGTTTTAAAATGCCTTCATCATTTTGTGTAAAAATGCCCTCCAGTAAAAGAAAAAAAACTATACAGCAGCATTTAAACTGAACATTATTGAAGTTGCAAAGAACAATTACTGTCTAGCAACAAGGGAATTTTGTGTTTCAGAGAAACTTCTCAGAGACTGGATCAAGATATCAAACCAACTTGAGACAACGCTCAGGTGAATTGGCCATGTTAAATTGCCCATAGTGTTCAGGGATGTGTAGACTAGGTGCATTAGTTAGGGGAAATGTAGAGTAATGGGGTAGGGAAATGAGTTTGGATGGGATGGTCTTTGGAGAGTCTGTGTGGACTTATTGAGCCAAATGGCCTGTTTCCACACTGTAGGAATTCTATGATTTCTATGATAAAAACAAAAGTGTGCCGATAGAGGTTAATCTAGCAAGTGGCCACAATTGGATAAAAACGTTGCTGAGTGGGTACTTGAAAATTATTAAAATGAAAAATGTATTAGTTTTGAAGCCATTCAAATCCATGCATGAAATGAATCAAAGGAGGAGGGAAGTTCAGATTTTAAGGCAAGTGCTGGATGGTGCACAATCTTCATGAAAAGGCATGGCTTCGTACTTCAGCAGAGAACAAAGGTTACACAAAAGCTGTCTGCTGGACTAGAAGGTAAGGTATTACAGTTTCACAGTTTGTAATCAGAAATTGGCAGAAGGAAGGCCATAAATTATCATGCATTAGAAACATGGACGAAATGCCTATTACTCTTGACATGCTGGAGAATCGAACTGTGAACCAAAATGGAGAAAACACAGTATTGGTGAGAACCACTGGCCATGAGAAAAATAGGTTTTCTTTAGTTCTTTCTTGTATGGCTGGTGGCACTAAGTTAAAATCAAGGGCTGTTTTTAAGAGAAAAACTTTGCCAAAGGAGAAATTTCCAAAAAGAATTGGCATCTGTAAGCTGGATGGTCGAAGGTGGATGTAGAAAATGGATAAAGGACTACACAAGGAAAAGAGTTTGGTCGTGTGGGAGCCATTTAGATAACATCTAGTGAAGAATGTTGTTGATAACATCCAATCACGTGACACTGATGTAGCTTGAATTCCCGGCAGGCTAACAAGCGTTTTGCAACCAATAGATGTTGGTATCAATAAGTCATTTATGGACATGCTGAGAATGAAGTGGATGCATGATGGAGAAAAAACATACAAGAAAAGAGGCAGTATGTGGGCTCCATCACTGATCTGTGAATGGATCACTGATTCATGGAGGAAAATAAGAGCTGACGCAATTGCCAAATCATTCAAGAAATGTGGAATTTTGAATGCACTGAATGGTGCAGAAGATGATTATGTATAGGATGACATGAATGATCAAGAAGAAGCAGATGATGTGCTACCGCTAGCTACGGACAGTGAAGATGAAAAGGAACCATACAATGATATCATTCATCCTGATGATTGTGGAACTCCATTTGGTGCTGAAGATATTGAAGATTTTGCAGAATTTTAATGAACTTCCATATTTGTCACACTGAACATAAAATATAACATGTTGTGATCATTGTGATTTAAAGCTGTATTATATTTCAACATCATTTTTTATATGTATAATTAAAAGCATACTACCAGTAATTCATTTTTTGTTTCTTTTGCCTTTATCCAGTAATTACAGTAATTTGTTATGCTTTTTTTCTTTTTTCATTTAGAGATCAATTGGGCTTCTACTAATGATACGGGAATGCTAATGGGAATGAATTTCAGCCCCTCAAAAGTAGTTTCCGTGTAATAGTTGGCCCCATAAATTTAACCTTAAAATGTAGTCTAAACAAATTTGACTATTACTCAAGTATATATGGGTAATTCACTTGAAAAATATCAGTGATTCGTCAGTTCAAAATACAGTTCACAGCACTGCTGTAGGAAAGATAGTTGATTTTGTTCAAGTTTAAAGAGTTTTTTTTTACTCAAGAGAACAGGCAGCAACTGCAGAGAACCGCACACAATTGTTTGTCTTCCTCTCTCGCTCCATGTCTGTCTTTCTGTAACTTGTTTCCAGTTCCAGCCTGCTTAGTTGGCTGAGAACCAGTTTAGCTTGTAAATTAGTCTGTGGATCCTGACCATCCAGATATTGGAGTAGTCCATAGCCACAGGAGAGTTCACACCAGGCATTGGATTCCTTGCTGTGCCATCCTGGTAAATCCCTTCTTTTTGAAAACAGTTCTCTTTGCAGTCTAGAGTACTTTTTAATTAAAAGACATTGTTCTTACAGTGCGGAGTGTAAGCCAGCCACAAGACTCAGAGTGGGTGTCAATGCTATGGAGCAAGGAAACCTCACAGACCTATCTAGTAAAAGAGACTTCATACTGAATACAGCATCACAATGAACAAAAATGGTAAGCCATCATGCCTCCATATATCCAGGAGGATTTGGATCCTTTACTGAAACAAGTTCAGAAGGACATTGCTCCTTTGCTAAGATAAAAACCATATGAAGTTCTGATGAAGGAGGTTTGAGGAAGTGCTGAACTACATCCTTCTATTAATAATTATCACAACGCACAATGTGCTTAAAATAGGTGACGTAAATATTGAATCAAAAGCTGGGGCACTGGTCACATGGTCTGCTCTGTCTTGGTAGCTGTTGTGTTTCTTGACAGATGTTGTTGAAACCTAATATCTAAACAGATCAGATCTCAACATTTTTCAAGATAGCGGCGCTGATACAGTAGGTAGGGTTTGGCCTCCTGAGCCTGTTCACTTCAGACTGGTGGTATTCCTTTCTCTCTCTCCTTTTTATGTATTTTCTTTTCCTTCTTCACCTTCAAGGCCGGAGCAATGTCGGTGGAACACAGTTGAAGTATTAACGGCGTGGATTGGGACTCCTGGCGGCAGCAGCATTGCCTAGAATGGCGTTTCCTAGCTGTGGTAGGCCTGGAGACTGAATTCTTGGCAGTGATGGTGAGGCATCAGTTGAGATGGTGGAGGTGGCTGGAGTAGGATTCCTGGTTGCAGTAGGCCTGGAACATAGACTCTTGACAGCAGTGGTGGAGCATTAGATGTGGGAGTGGCATGGTCCCAGAGAGGGGACTCTTGGTAAGGCAGCAGCAGCAGCAGAGCCAGGGTCTCCTAGGCATCAGAGTCATCATTGCTGTTCCCAGAACGAGACTCCTTAAGGCCCGGAACAACTTGCAGAAGCCCTGCAGACTTGCTTGAGACTCCAATTTGAATAGGTGAACTCTATTTAAGTAATCACTTTTAATTCTTCTTGTAACTAAAAATACAAAATATTACATATATTAACTGCCAGCATTGACTGCCTGCAGATTGTGCATTTTTTGAGCAAAATAGAATGTATCTACAAATATAATTCTGCAAATACAAATTCACCCTGTAGACTTATATGTGTGCACGAGTACATGAGAGAGAGTGTGTGTGTGTGAGAGAGAGTGTGTGAGTGAGTGCATGTGAGTGTGTGCATGTGTGTGTGAGTGCACATGACAGAGTGTGTGTTTGCGTGTGTGAAAGCTCGATAAAGTATGTGTATGGGTGCAATGGAGTATAAGTCTGTCAGAGGGTGTGAGTGTTGGTGTGTGTGTGTGTGTGTGTAAATTCCACTTAGGAAATAGAACCAGTCTAACTCAAGATTTGGATACAGACAGACTAACCTCACGCCTTTATGCATTGCCTGAGCTGAGAAGTCACCTTTTGTTATAAAATCTTAAGTTGTCTTGAGAAGGTAACTTAAGAGAAGTTCTGGGATTTACATATTAATAAACTGAAATCTGCAACCCGTTCTAAAAGATGAAAGACTTAATAACAATCCAGGTTTGTTCAATATATCATTTCAATTGCATGACACTGTGACCTTTTGCTATAAATTCTGTGTCTTATGGTCTTATTTTCCACAACCACCTGATGAAGGAGCAGCACTCAGAAAGCTAGTGCTTCCAAAAAACCTGTTGGACTATAACCTGGTGTTGTGTGATTTTTAACCTTTACACAATTGAAAATGGCATCAGCTGCTATGCATTGCTGAATGAATGTTGAGTTTAGGCATGCTTTTTTATAAATGGTTAACCAATTAGACATGTGTGTCAGATTTTTAACTTATCCACAGATATTGTCTTACTTTGCTTCTCAAGACACCAACATTTTTATAAACCTCTAGAACATAGAATGTAGAACATTACAGGACAGTACAGGCCCTTCAGTCCTTGATGTTGCGCCAATCTGTGGAACCAACCTGAAACCTATCTATCTGACGCTATTCCATTTCCATCCATATGTTTATCCAATGATCATTTGAATGCCCTTAAAATTGGCGAGTCTATTACTGTTGCAGGCAGTGTGTTCCACACCCCTACTAATCTCTGAGTAAAGAAGCTACCTTTGAATCTGTCCTATATCTATCACCCCTCAATTTCAATCGATGTCCCCTTGTGCTAGCCATCTCCATCTGAGGAAAAAGGCTCTCACTGTGCACTCTATCTCACCCTCTGATTATCTTATGTGTCTCAATTATGTCACCTCTCAACCTTCTTCTCTCTAACAAAAACAGCCTCAAGTCCCTCAGCCTTTACTCATAAGACCTTCCCTCCACACCAGACAACATCCTAATTAATATCCTCTGAAGCCTTTCCAAAGCTTTCACATCGTTCGATAATGTGATGACCAGAACTGTACGCAATACTCCAAGTGTGGCTGCACCAGAGTTTTGCAGCATGACCTTGTGGCTCCGAAACTCAACACCACTACCAATAAAAGCTAACACACTGTATGCCTTCTAAACAACCCGATCAAGCTGGGTGGCAAATTTCAGGGATCTATATACATGGACACGTATACATCTATATACATATCTCTCTGCTCATCTACAGTACCAAGAATCTTACCATTAGCCCAGTACTCTGTATTCCTGCTGCTCCTTCCAAAGTGAATCAACTCAGACTTTTCTGCATTAAACTCCGTTTGCCACCTCTCAACCCAGCTCTGCAGCTTATCTATGTTTATCTGTAACCTGCAACATTCTTCAGCACTGTCCACAACTCCACCAACCTTAGTGTCATCAGCAAATTTACTTCTATGCCCTCATCTAGATCACTTATAAAAATGACAAACAGCAGTGGACCAAAACAGATCTTTGTTGTACACCGTGAGTAACTGGACTCCAGGATGAACATTTCCCATCAACCACCACCTTCTGTCTTCTTTCAGCTCACCAACTTCTGATCCAAACTGCTAAATCACCCTCAATCCCATGTTTCCATATTTTATGCAATAGCCTACCATGGGGAACCTTATCAAATGCCTTACTGAAATACCGCATCAACAGCTTTACCCTCATCCATCTGTTTGGTCACCATGTCAAAGAACTCAATAAGGTTTGTGAGGCATGACCTACCCTTCACAAAACCGTGTTGACTATTCCTAATCAACTTATTCCTCTCTCGATGATTATAAATCCTATATCTCATAACCTTTTCCAACACTTTAACAACAACCAAAGTAAGGTTCACTGGTCTATAATTATCAGGGTTGTCTCTACTTGCCTTCTTGAACAAGGGGACAACATCTGCTAAACTCCAGTCTTCTGGCATATTCCTGTGGACAATGATGACACAAAGATCAAAGTCAAAGGCTCTGCAATCTTCTCCCTGGCTTCCCAGAGAATCCTAGGATAAATCCCATCTGACCCAGGGGACCTATCTATTTTCATACTTTCCAGAATTGCTAACACCTCCTCCTTATGAACCTCAATCCCATCTAGTCTAGTAGCCTGTATCTCAGTATTCTCCTTGACAACATTATCTTTTTCCAGTGTGAATACTGATGAAAAATATTCATTTAGCACTTCCCCTATTGCCTCGGACTCCATGCACAACTTCCCACCACTATCCTCGATTGGCCGTAATCTTTCTCTGGTCATTCTTTTATTCCTGATATACCTATAGAAAGTTTTCGGGTTTTCCTTGATCCTATCTGCCAACGACTTCTCATTTCCCCACCTGGCTCTGGTTATCTCTCTCTTTCGGTCTTTCTGTCTAACTTGTAACTCTTGGGCACCCTCACTGAGCCCTCATGTCTCATCCTAACATAAGCCTCCTTCTTCCTCTTGACATGAAATTCAACTTCCTTTGTAAACCATAGTTCCCATGCTCAATAACATCCCCCCTGCCTGACAGGTAAAACTTCTCAAGGATATGCAATAGCTGGTCCTTGAATAAGCTCAACATTTCAATTGTGCCCATCCCCTGGAGTTTCCTTCACCATCCTATGCATCTTAAATCTTGCTTAATTGCATCGTAATTGCCTTTCCCCCAGCAATAACTCTTGCCCTGTGGAATATATCTATCCCTTTCCATCGCTAAAGTAAACATAACCGAATTGTGGTCATTATCACCTACCTCCAAACCTAACACCTGGCCAGGTTCATTACCCAGTACCAAATCCAATGTGGCCTCGCCCCTTGTTGGCCTCTCTGTATACAGTGTCAGGAAATCATCCTGCACACATTGGACAAAGATTGGCTCATCTAAAGTACTCGAACTCTAGTATTTCCAGTCAATATTTAGAAAGTTAAAGTCCCCCATAACAACTACCCTGTCACTCTCGCTCTTATCCAGAATTATCTTTGCTCTCCTGAAATCTCTGCATCTCTGAAACTATTCAGAGGCCTATAGGAAATTCCCAAAAGGATGACCCCACCTTTTCTGTTTCTAACCTTAGCCCATACTACCTTAGTAGAGGAGTCCTCAAACCTCCTTTCTGCCTCTGTAATACTGTCCTTGACTAACAATGCCACAGCAACCCCTATTTTACCATCTTTTCTGTTCTTAATGAAGCATCTATATTCCGAAATCTGCAATAACCATTCCTGTCCCTGTTCTCTCCATGTCTCCGAAATGGCCAGGTACCAACCCATGCTGCAAGTGCACCCACCTTATTCCGGATTCTCCTGCCGTTGAAGAAAACACACTTCAAACCACCTTCCTGCTTGCCAGTGAACTGTTGCAACCTCGAACCTTCATTTCTGACCTCCTTACTCTCAACCTCCTCAACATTGGAATTACAATTTAGATTCCATCCCTCTGCTGAATTAGTTTAAACCATCCCGAAGAGCATTAGCAAATTTACCCCCCAGGATATTATCTCTGGTTCAGATGTAGACCACCCTGGTTGTAGAGGTCCCACCTACCCCGGAATGAGCCCCAATTTTCCAGGAATCCAAAACCCTCCCTCCTGCACCATCCCTGTAACCACGAGTTCAATTCCTCGCCTCGTTAGCACATGTCATGGGCAACAAACCAGAGATAACAATTCTGTTTGTTCCAGCTTTAAGTTTCCACCCTAGCTCCCTGAATTTCTGCTTTAAATCCCAATCCCTTTTCCTACCTCTGTCATTAGTACTTATGTGGACCATGACTTCGGGCTGTTCTCCGTCCCCCACCCCCTCAAGGATCCTGAAAACACAATCCGAGACATCACGAACCCTGGCACCTGGGAGGCAATACACCAACCATGAGTCCTTTCATTCCCAAAGAACCTCCTATCTGTCCTGCTAACTATGGAGTCTGCAATGACTAATGCTTTGCTCCTCTCCCCCCTTCCCTTCTGAGCAACAGGGACAAACTCTGTGCCAGAGACCTGTACCCCATGGCTTACCCCTGCTAAGAACCCCCCCCAACCACCCCCCCCATCAGTATCCAAAATGGTATACGTGATTGAGGGGGATTGGCCATAGGGGATCCCTGCACTGCCTGCCGGTTCCCTTTCTGTCCCCTACTGTAACCCAGCTGCCTCTTTCTTGCACCTGAGGTGTGACTAGCTCCCTATAACTCCTCTGAATAACTTCCTCCACCTCCCGAATGATCCGAAGTTCATCCAGCTCCCGCTCCACTTCCCTAACACTGTTTTCGAGGAGCTGGAATTGGGTGCACTTCCCGCAGAGGAAGTCAGCAGGGACACTAGTGGTGCCCCTTACCTCCCATATTCTGCAGGAGGAACATTCAATTGCCCTAATCGCCATTCCTATATTATAAATTCTCAAAGAGACTGTAGAAAAATAAAGAATATAAAAAGAAATTAGTTACCTTACCAATCCGGTGCACAGAACCTTTTTTTTGGTTAAAGGAAGAGGATGGGTGGGACACATTACCTTAGTAGTGTTTCGGGTAAAGCAACCACCCAAATATATTACTTCACTTACTCAGCAGTCCCGTGTCAGCTCCTGCTCAACGTGTGCTTCACCTATTCATGAGGTAAGTGTTTAAAGCATTGATTCATCTTCCCATCAGCCCCCGATCGACGTTCCTGCTCTTCCTGCTGCTGAAACAAAAATGGGACTAGTATCTCTATGATTAACTTGAATAAGTAATGCATTCTATCACAAATTTGCTCTTGCTGTTCTTATTTAAAAGGCTTCCTGATGCTTCAAAGTTCCACTGGTGCTAGGTACTGAAATAGTTATTATTCATGGGTGAGGCTTGCAGGTGATTGTCAATAGAATATTTGTCTGGAATGGAATTGCATCTGAATTCAGTCCCGAGATCCATCCCAGATGTGTTTACTGCAAAAGGTAATGAGATAACAACAAGGACCAGAAACTGTTTGACTTCTTCCCTTATCCCACCGGGGTGTTGGGTGGGTTGAGGCACTGCTGATGTCAACTGCAATAATCCTTCATTTCTGCCCTTTTCTGACTCTATCTAATTCAGCAAACACCACAAATGAAAGCTGGCTCTTAAAAGTAGCAAGACTCTTGATTCTGTGTACCAACTTCCTAGGTTTCATCAGGGAAAAAACTTCTGCTAAAACCTCCCTGAACCTCTCTCCTTAATTTGCAAGTGAACATATATTATTAATATTATTATTTTGAATAAATATAAATGAAACATCATTAATAAGAGTAATAACAAAAACACTGTGCTCTCATACTATGGTGCCTCATTCTCAGGTCTTCTTGCTTCTGCTGATCTTCCTCCTCTTCGATACTTATGCAAAACATGGCCATGTCCAATTGGAATGGCCATTCCAATCACCTACTTCTGCAGAGTATGACAACATGTACAGGTACACTGAAAACAATAAAACTTTGGTGAAGCAATGTGCAACTCTTAAAAAGATAAAGATGCAAGAAGAAATCATTAAGTTACAGAAATCTTAGTTGTACTAATATTAGGTAGTATTTAAAATAAATGTAGAGAATGCTGGAGAAACTCAGTAGGTCTGGCAGCATCTGTGCAGAAAGAAACAGAGTTCACATTTCCAGTCTGGTAAAACTCTTCCTCAGAACTGAGGTAGTTTTTATCTTGGTTGCACCTAAATATTGGGACATAAATCTATTATGAATTAACTTGCATAAATTCATGTGACATTTGAGCTGATATTTTCATTGGGGTAATGGGTTTTCTACAAAGAGGCAGACATTTTCAGAAAATGTGACAATTGGTTTGTGAAACTTATAACTGGTGATATTTCTGCCTAAAATTCAGCATCTAATAATTATAGTCAAGATTAGAGTGGTGCTGGAAATGCACAGCAGGTCAGGCAGCATCCGAGGAGCAGGAGAATCGATGTTTCGGACAGGAGCCCTTCATCAGGAATGTCCCGAAACGTCAATTTCCCTGCTCCTCGGATGCTACCTGACCTGCTGTGCATTTCCAGCACCTCTCTAATATTGACTCAAATCTCCAGCATCTGCAGTCCTCACTTTTGCCTATATAGTAATTAGAGGTAAACCACAACAAAAATCGGTAAACCTGAGATCATTAAAAACTCTGCTGTTTGTGTCCTAACATAACCTGAGTTCCAATAAGCTATCACCCCCAGACTCCTTCACCTTGACTACAGGCCAAGAAATATCCTGATTTTAAAATGCTCATTTTATATCAAATCGAGTCTGTCTAGCTCTATTAGGTTAAAGGCCAACAGGTTTAATTGGAAGCACACTAGCTTCCAATTAAACCTGTTGGACTATAACCTGGTGTTGTGTGATCTTTAACTTTGTACACCCCAGTCCAACACCAGCATCTCCAAATCATAGCTCTACTAGAGTTTCATATATTTCAGCCAGCTCCCATTGCATTCATCTAAACTCTGGTCAATACAGGCCTGATCAAACCTACCTCTTCTCATAGAACAGTCCTGTCAACCCCAGTATCAACCTGGTGAACCTTAACTGCATTCCCTCTATGGCAAATTAGGGAGACCAAAACTGCACACAATATTCCAGCTGTAGTCCCATCAAAGCCCTGGACATTCCTACTTCTGAACTCAAATTTTCTTTCAATGAAAGCTAATATACCATTTGCTTTCCCAATTGCTTGTTTGCTTTCATTGACTGGTATACAAGAATTTGATTTGTACATCCACATGTCCCAAAATAAAACACTTAAATAAAACTCTGCTGTTCTGTTTTTCAGACCAAGGTGCATTATGTCATTTTTTTTCATGTAACACTACATTTTCCATGTGTTTGTCCACACACTCAACTTATCTAAATTGCCCTGAGGCCTCCTTGCACCCTCCTCACAATTCACAATCCCACTTAGATTTATGTCATAATTTTCCTCGTTTTGAATATTTATTTCTCTTTGAGTGGTGTTGAACCACTATTAATTATATCAAATATTATTATTTAAACTGTTAACCTTCACTCTTGATATTTTTGGGGGACAATGGTGGAATAAAAGGGTAGATTCTATGTGTCTTCCCAGTGAAGGGTGGAGATTTGAAGTTATACTCTGCATCTGATCCTCTCACTCTGAAATTGAATCTTCAGACTGTGGTTTCAAATTGTTTCCTCTGCTATAAATTGCAGCATCTGAAGAACATGGTTAATCTCCATGGGCTGGATTTTAAGCTTAACAGCAGGATAAGGGAGAGAAATTAAATGTGCAATCTGTTAACTTCTGCCCTGTCGTTATAGTATATCAATTTATTTTCTTATTTGTCCATGGGATGCAAGCAAATTAAGTCATCAGGCTTTGTGAAATTTAAGTCATATCTGACTCAGGTCATAAACGAAATTTGACGATGTCACTAACATGGTGAGAGGGGGGTGTGTCCATAGATGTCTATTTGTACCTGCACTAGCTGTGAAACCAAATATACCATACCTATGTTTCAACAGAATAAAAAAGAAATCCCAAACAGATATACATGGTTGTAATAGGTATGTATTATCTATTTAAGAATCACACAAACAAGTTAAAAACAGAGTTTAACAAGATTAACAATTCATACGTCAACATAACACACTGAAACTCAGACAACTAGTGATCTGGTAATCACGTGCCCATCGGGAAAGCTGTCGTGCTCAGATGCTCTTGGTTTTCTTGCTGATGGTTGTCTTCATTCAACATCATCGCACAATCATCGGAACTTTCTCCCTCACTCTATTATTCATGATTGGCATGCTGTACATTGATCTGAGCTGACTCCTGTTCCTAGGATGTAGTTTATACGGACTTTAGTAAGGCATTTGATCAAATCCCACGTGGCAGAATGGTACAAAAATAAAATCACATTCGATTTGG
The DNA here is from genome assembly GCF_004010195.1 of Chiloscyllium plagiosum. Lineage (NCBI taxonomy): Eukaryota > Metazoa > Chordata > Chondrichthyes > Orectolobiformes > Hemiscylliidae > Chiloscyllium > Chiloscyllium plagiosum. Next base: position 38,909,872 of record NC_057710.1, read on the forward strand.
GGTGGGCTGGTCAGATGGATACAAAACTGGTTTGGTCATAGAAGACAGAGGATATTGATGGAAGGGTGGTTTTTCAGAATGGAGACCGGTAACTAGTGATGTTCCAAAGGAATCAGTTTTAAGTCTTCTGTTGTTTGTAGTATATGTAAATGACCTGACAGGAAATTGGTGGAGTTGCTGATCATGCCGATGATTGTGAAAGGATACAACAGGATATAAAGAGATTGGCAAATTGGGCACAGAAATGGCATCTGAAGTTTAATCCAGACAAATGTGACATGATGCATTTTGGAAGATCAAATTTAGGTGTGAATCATACTGTAAATAGCAGAACCCTTAGGAACATTAGCATATAGATGGATCTGGGTGTGTAGGTCCACAGATCCCTAAAAGTGGCAATAGAGGTGGCCAAGAAGATTAAGAAGGAATATGGCATACTTACCTTCATCGGTTGGGGCATGGAGTACAAGAGTTGGCAAACCATGTTGCAGCTATATAAAACCCTTGTTAGGCTGCATTTGAAGTATTATGTGCAGTTTTGGTCAACTTGCTATCAGAAGGACATGGAAGCTTTGGAGAGAGTGCAGTGAAAGTTCACCAGGATATTGCCTAGTCTCGAGGGCATTGGCTATGAGGAAAGGTGAAAAAGACTATGATTGTTTGCACTGGAAAGATAGTGGATGAAAGGAGGTCAACAAAATTATGAGACACTTAAATAGTGTGGATAGTCAGAGGCTTTTTCCCAGGGTTGGAGTTTCAATTACAAGGGGGTACAGGTTCAAGGTGAAAGGGGGTAAGTTTAAGGGAGATGTGCGAGGGAAGTTTTTCACACAGAGATTGGTAAGGGTTTGGAACACACTGCCAGAAGAGATGATGGTAGAAGCAGGCAT
>NC_057710.1:38916061-38950236 GCF_004010195.1 Chiloscyllium plagiosum
GGTGTGTTGGAGGCAGGAGAAGGGGTCAGAGGGGGAGAAGGACCATCAACATGTCATTCTTCAAGTGGCCCAGTTAAGGTAGGGCCAGAGACTTTTGTACACTCAGGTGAAATACAATAAACATGTCTCCTAAAAAGATACAATATAGTCAAATGATAAATCACACAATATTCAATGTTTCTGATGGCACTAAGACAAATGACACTGTGAGTATCGTGGATGGATGTAGAATTTCGTAAAGGATTATTTCTAGACCAAATGGATAAAACTGAGGATAATACAGTTCAATGTGAAGAATGCAACTTTGGAGCTAAGAAAGATTAGTCTGAATATTTTTAAATGGTAAGAAAATTGGAGCTGACAGTCAAAAATTAACTTAGAAAGCTAACTAAATATCAATTTTAATATCAGTTAGACTGGAATGTAAATAGGTTGGTAGGTTTTTTCTGAATTTAGGATCATAAGAACATAGGAAATTGGAGCGGGAGTAGCCCTTTGAATCTGCTCCACCATTTAACATGATTATGACTGTACTTCTCCTTGTCTCAATTTTAATCTCCTGCTTGCTCCCCTATAGCCCTTCATCCCATTTTTTATCAGAAACATATCTATTTATTTCTTGAATTTGTTGATCGATTCAGCCTCCACAGTGAGTCCCACAGATTTACAACCCTCTCAGAGAAGTAATTTCTCCTCATCTCAGTTTTGAACCGACCTCCTCTCACTCTATGTCTATGACCTCTTGGTCGAGACTGTCCCAGAATGGGGAAGATCTGTTCAATCTCCACCTTATTAATCACCTGTTGCATTTTATATATCGTAATCAGAACACTCCTCAGTCTTCTGAACTCCAGCGAGTACAAGTCTAAACTATTTAACCACTCCTTATATGGCAGCCCTTTCATCCCTCGAATCAACCTTGTCAACCTTCTCTGAACTGCCTTCATGCCAATATATCCTTCCTTAATAAGGAGACCAAAACTGGACACAATATTCCAAGTGTGGTCTCACCAACGCCATATATAATTGTAACAACACTTCTTAGATAATCCATTTTGCATAGCTCTGGTTTAGAACACATTGGAGGATTGATTTCAATACTGGGCCTCTGAAGGTATATTGATAGATATGGAGAAATGATCTCCTCTTGTGAGGAATATTATAATAATTGTAATATTTTAAAATTCGGATTAAACTGTTCAGGATATGAGGAAATATTTCATCAAATTAAAACAGAAATCAGTATCCCTTTGAAAAAGCTATTTTTTGGCTAGGTTAATTGAAAAGTTTTATAATGTACAATTATGGCCTATGTTACTTGGGTTATTGTGGAATTTGAAGCAAGGTGGCTTAAATTAAGTTTTGATACAATTCAGCCATGATCTAATTGAACACAGGAATGAACTCAAAGAGCTGAATGAACTATTCCTGTTCATGTTCTTATGGTTTATCAATTAATATGGATCAAAGAGGAATCAGTATATTTATAGTACATGATAAAAGTGAGTGGTGAAATATGCCTGGGGAACTGAATGGTCTGTTCTTTTGATGTAAATGTATACTGCTGAAACTGCTGAAAATCAATGACAGAAGGCAAAGAATCCCATTGTCCAATCTCCCTGCTCTCAGGAATGTGATCACATAGAATCCTGTTGTTGAATCCCAGTACAGCAAGGTATAAGAGAATGGATGAAGCCCAAGATTTGTCGAACACAATTTTAGCAACTAGTGGTTACTTCAGCTAAAGATTCAGACAGTGATATTATAATGTATGACCACTGTCACAATACGTATCCCAGTGATATCAGACATTCTAATATGTTCTTTTTCGCTTCATCAATTAAATGGAGGTAGCAACTTACAGATATGTGCTGAAAAATTAAACCCTGTAAACCTCCTCCCACATCCCTCCCTCTCTCCAGACCATCCTAATGAAGTTACACTGTCCTCCAGGGACATTATGTCCTTCCTGCTGTTAAAGGATCCAGAAACGAACTAAATCATCCCGATGCAGTGTAAATGAAAACATTTCACAACAGTGCGATCAGTACAGTGCACAATCATTTGAAGTGGTGGAAGTGGAGCTGTGCTGTCACTGTTACTAACTGACTGGTCTATCCAGAAGTGAATGTGTTCCACTGGAAGATCTCAATAAATTTACTTTGTAAAGAGAGAGAATCAAGAAAGACAATGCCATCAACTGGTTACAAACATTGAATGTTTTGTCTCAGCGCAGTTAACTTGGATAGGAAATTGTGAAACAGTTTAGATCAGAGTGGTGCTGGAAACGCACAGCAGGTCAGGCAGCAGAATGCCAACTCAGTAGTTTTTAAAGTAGTGTGAAGTTGGGAATTGATAGGAAGTCATGAAATAATTTTAAATGCTGATCAAATACTAACTTAAATTTCAAAAGGATTGGAATATAAATGGGCTAGCTCCTGTGCTACTGTTGTGAAATGTTTTCATTTACGCTGCATCTGGAGGATTTAGTTTATTTCTAGGTCCTTTAACCTCAGGAAAGATATAATGGTCCTAGAGGACAGTGTAAATTCACTAGAATGGCACTGGAGGGTTACAGGGCTTAATTTTCCAGGACATATCAGTAAGGCAAAATTGCATTCCTTCAACTATTGAAGCTTAATATCAATCTATTTGAAGTAGTTAGTATTTAATGATAGTAGATTAGATTAAAGTCAGTCTGTTGAGGATGTCAAGACCACTTCATGGACATCAGTATCAGGTTGCCAGAAAGTTGCTTTTTGTCCAGGTTACACAAAAGGCTTTTTGATAGAACCACAGATTTATGTTACTTAGATTAACGTGGGATATGAAATAAGGTGGTTTAGATTAAGTTCAGATAAAGATCAGCCACGATTTAACGTAACATGGGAACAAGCTCAAGCTCAGTTCCTATGGCCATCAATGAATCTAAATCAAAGACAGGTTAGCATAGTTAAGGTATATGATCTAAACAAGTGGAGAAATATGCCTGGGGAATAGAATGATCTCCTCTTATTGTTGTAAGCATATACAACTGCTGAACATCAGTTGCAGGAGGTAAAGAATCCCTTTGTAGCAAATCATCTAATCTCCCTGTTCTCTGGGAACTGAGCAGTAACAATTTTGTTGAACTCTGGTGCAGTATGTCATTAGAGCCAAAATTATGCCTGTGGGCCCTTTAACGGAAAGTTCAGATGCTGATTTCACAATGAGTGTCTCCCCGTCACAATGTGTGTCCCAGTGATATTAGACATAAGTGCAAACTAAATGAAACCCAGAGGTTTGCCAAGTGTAATTTCATCACCATGTGAGCTCTTTAACTCAGGACTCAGACCATGATGTTACAATGCATGTGACCCCCTTCACCATATGTAACCCAGTGATAGCAGGTATCACAATACACGTGTCAACTGGATATACTGGAGGCACCCTGAACATCTGCAAGACAAAGGCCCTCTGCCAACCTGGCCTGGCATTGTGGAGCAAACCCCCAATCATTAGGTCCTTAGGGAGGCCTTAGAGAACATTGACCACATCCAATACCTCGGATATGTCCTGTCAGCCAAAGCTGCTGTGGATGAGGAGATCCAGCAACGCTTTCAGTGTGCTAGTGCCGCCTTTGGCTACCTGAGGAAAAGGGTATTCGAGGGCAACATCAAATCCGACACCAAGATCATGGTTTATGGAGGTTGTGGTGTTTCCCATCCTCCTATATGGGTCTGAGATGTAGACCATCTGCAGCAGATACCTCAAGGCACTGGAGCAGTACCATCAACGCTGCCTGCTCAAGATCCTGCAAATCTGTTGTGAAGAAAAATGCACAATCACCAGTGTCTTTGACCAGACCAAGATCCCTTGCATCAAGACACTGATGACCACCCATGATTGGCTACGAGGCCCCGGCACATCGTTCGCAGGACCAACCCAAGACACCCTAAGCAGGTACTCTACTCCCAGCTTCAAAATGATACTGTCAAGTTCTCACTGGCAAAGTGCAGCAGTCCAACAGTGGGAATCACTGGCCCAAGACTGTCCAAAGTGGAGAAGCATCTAGGAAGCCCTCGAGCACCTCGAGACTTGCTGTCAGGAAAAAGTGGAAGCCGGGTGAAATCAGCGATGCCCCACCCACCCCTTCCCATGACCACTTTCTGCCCCAAGTGTAACAGAGCCTACAGTAGCCACATCGGTCTGTACTGTTACCTACAGACTCATCCTGACAGTGGAAGAGAGTCATCCTTATCTGTGAAGGACCACCAATGAGATGATTAACCACTATTAACTACCCTGACTCATTTACTATAGGACTGCTACAGTAGTTATACTTCTACCGTCTTTTGCTTTTCGTTAACTTTCACTTGTATGCTAATTTTTCACGTATTTTATTCATTTCAATATTCTTTGCTTGTTTCTATATTGCATGTTCCATCTAATCTTCTGAACTGTTGCCACCTTTGTGCAATTATATTGTTTAGTTATAATTCTGTTATTCAATTATAATGGGAACCAGAGGTTTGACAACTGCAATTTCATCAACATGTGAGCCCTTTAACTCAGGACCCCATCACAATGTGTATTCCGGTGATGTCAGACATCACAATACATGTGTCAACTGGATGTACCGGAGGCAGTTGACTGCATGATCAGTTGAAGTGATGGAAATGGAACTGCCTCATGACTGATCTATCTGGGAATGAACGTGATCCATCAATGGTCCAAATAAGTACATAGAGCTTAAGAACATAATAACCAGGAGCAGCAGTAGACCATCTGACCTTTCAAGCCTGCTCCGCCATTCAATAAGATCATGGCTAATCTTTTCTCACCTCCACTTTCCTGTTCTCTCACCATAACTCTTAATTTCTTTACTGTATAAAAAATTATCTAACTAAGCTTTAAAAACACTCAGTAAGGAAGCCTCAACTAGTTCGATGTGCAGGGAATTCCACAGATTCATAGTCAGATTACATCATCAACTGGTGGAGTCAAAGAAAAGATAGACATTGAGAGGTTTGTCTCAGTATGATTACCTTGTATTGTGAACTATTACTAACTCTAATGTTTGGGAACACTTGTTGGAATTGTTATACTTTTCACAAGTTAATCTTCCATCTCATGGTCTGTTGCTATTCATGCACCTAAAGAAATATTGGAGTCTACAAGTGATAGTCATCATGGCTTTGTGAAGTGTAGGTCATATTTGACCCATCTATCAAAAGAGGCTATTATATGTCAGTAGTATCTTCAACATATCTATTAGTGAATACAGAGGTGTTTTATGACCCTACATTCGGGAAGTGGAAATATCCTTGTGCCATGGGTTGGTAATTAGATGGGAAATAGAGACAGACTGTTGAGATTGAGTATAGTTCCTGTCTAGGATATGGAAAGTAATGTCCAGCAATTTGTTCTTGGTCTTAGCTTTTCACTATGTTTTGCAGTAACTGAGATGAAACTTAGGAAAAAGGAACCAGGAACTCAGAGTTCAGACAGTGATAACACGATGTGTGGAAAATCAGAGCAGCTTTGTGGGACCATTGGTAATGACCTCATTGAATGATAGGGCAGACCTGCTGGGCCAATTAGCCTACTTCTGTTCCTAACTACATTTTATTGTATTTGGGGCAAAGAACATTGGAAACTATGTCATATTTAGTTCAGACCATCTCAGGAGTATTGGCCAGAAAAAGGATGTGTTTGTTGTGTGTTGGGTATGGCACAGACTCACATGAATGATACTGCGGATTAGAGTGTATAATTAAGAACATATTGTATAACCCTACCTGGTATTCTTTTGAATTTAGCAGGTGAAGATCTGATCTCATTTAGATTTTTGATATATCAACTTGATAAATTTATAGAGTAGATGGAGTTCAGAACAATGGATATATTCCAAGATTAGAATTAAAGTGTTCAGCAGTGATGTCGGGAAACACATAAAGCTGAATGAGGAGCTGAATGGTCTAATCTTCTTGCTGTGACTGTATTACAGATATCTTATACACTGGTATGATGCTAAAAACCTGATTGTTGCAGGTCCACTGTTGTCTCTCCAAGGATGAAATCATGTAGCAAACTTTTATTACATTAAAGTTATGTCAAGTAGTCAAATAATGACATCACATCACACTCGTGCACTGCACATCACAATGAGGTGTAACTCTTGTGAACCGAGGGAAACTGAGTGCACTGTGTTGAAGTGATGGAAATGGAGCTGCACTGACTGTTACAGTCTGATCTCCCTAGGAGTGAATGAACTCAAGAGGTTTACTTTGTAAAGGGAGCATGAAGAATGGTAACATCTTCAACCAATTGACTAAATGAAAAATTGAGTTCAAAGATACCTCTGTCTCTATAGGATTATCTTGTATAACAATTTGTGAAGGACATTACAACAAACTCAGCTACACAGGAACATGGAATCGTTATTTGTTGTCATGTGTAAATCTTCCATGTCTTTGTTCATAGTCAGATTACTGAAATGTGATTTCCAAAGATTAGTCAGCTCACTCTCAGGTTCTTCCTTTGACTCCCTGATTGACCATCTTCGCAACCAGTCAGTGTGTTTGGTTCTCATGCCCTGTTGAAATGTTTGTAATATTCCAAAGGTTTGAAAATAAGTACTAAGATTTGCTGGACCCACTTAAAGTCCCTGATAGATACATACCCCCAGCTAACCACTTGTACAGAATGGACAAGATGTAGATGGTTCCCAACTGACTGGTCTATTTAGGAGTGAATATGGTCAGCTGGAAGAACTGAAGAGATTGACATTGTGAAGGTATTGTGACCAGTGGCACATCATTACAAGCAATAAGTGAGTCAGAAGGCTGCCCATGATGAATGATTTGTCTAAAAATGGTTATCCTGTACTATAACTTGTACATGTGAAAATAAACATTGTGATCAGTATAGTGCTCTCAGTAATATTGATGCTGAATTGAGTGGAATAATTTAAGTTGCTGCAGCTATAATTTTATAGCTCCTAGGTAGTCTGAGTCTTGGAATATAATTCTGATGCTTGGACAACTCCAGTCTCACACACTTACCTAATGTTCTCCCACCAAATACCTGCTATTTATCCTTAAAATTGGTGCTCATTCCCTGCTCTGTAAATGGATTCAACCAGATAGCATCATTGCCAACTGCTTAGTAATGTGGATCCTGTTTGATTCAAGGGTGAGAAATAATTAAGAGTATCATTTGAATGGCACAGGAAGATGTTTACTCCCCATCTTTGGCTCACTAATGCTACCTGCCCCAGAATCAAGAAATTATTGGAATGCTGTAAACTTTGGAATGTTCTAATCATTTGCCAGCAGCATCTGGAGTATTCTGATCACTATACAGAAATCTGTCTTTATAGTGATTTGTTCTGACCTAACTGAAGGATGTTAGCCCAACACTTTCGTTATGACGATGTCCTTTATCTGGTTAAGTGAAACCATAACAAAACAGGTGAAGCCTCACTCTCACAATGAGTAACACAGTGAGATTCACAATATAGGGAAGCTTGCGGCTGGAGGCCACAAGTTTTCTCTGGTTCATAACTTTAGCACTGAATGCAGATGTGTAGAAGGTCGGAATAGCTTTACTTCGTAAAGAAAGTACAAATAACAGAAATGTTGCAAGCAAGATGACACCAGAATGCTGCTGGTTTAAAAGGTTTGTTTAACACATATGGAGCTGAGAGTCTTCTTTTTGAGACCACTGACTGTGGACTGTTCCTAACTGACAGATCCATTTAGGAGTAGGTATGGTCAGCTGGAAGAACTGAAGAGATTGACATTGTGCAGGTATTGTGACCAGTGGCAACATCATTATGAGCAATAAATGAGACTGAAGGCTGCCCACGATGAATGGTTTGTCTGAACATGGTTATCCCATACTTTCGGGATAGAATGAATGACTATAATAGAGTGAATGTCCTAGACCCACTCATCTTCAGCTGCTTTGGCAATTACCTTCCCTCCATCGCAAGATCAGAAATGGGAATGTTCACCGATGATTGCAAAATATTTAGCACCATTCATGACTCCTCAGACACTGAAGTAGTTTGTGTCCAAATGCAGCGAGACCTGGACAATATGTAGGTTTGGATTGACAAATGGTAAGTAATAGTCTTGCATCAGTACCAGGCAAAGTCTAATTCCAATAGGAGAGAATTGGACCATCTCCATTTGTCATGACAATTCCCTCCATTGACCAGAAACTGAACTGGACTGGCTATAGAAATATTGTGACTTTATGTGCTGGTCAGGAGTTAAGACTCCTGCAGTGAGTAATTCTGCTCCTGTCTCCCAAAACCTGTCCGCCAACTGCAAAGCACAAATCAATTGGACAAGGGAGTACACCCCACTTGTCTGTATATGTGCAACTCATCCAACTCAACAAGTTTGACACAATCCAGGACAAAGCAGCCTGCTTGATTGGTAACCCAGCCACAACATCACATACTCATTCGCTTAGCACCAATGCACTGACAACAGTAGGGACAAAATGGACTGCAGGAATTTACCAAGTCTCTGTCAATACCATCCAAACCTGTCACCTCCACTATCTAGAAGTACAAAAGCACTAGATGCATGAAATAAAATGTAGATTCCCTACCATGGCACACACATTCCAAATTTGGAACATTATTGCTGTTCCTTCAATGTTACTAGTTAAAAATGCCAAACTCCATTCCTGTGTGTACCTACACCCCAAGGGTAATGAAGGGGATCGCTCAACACTAACCTCTCGAGGGCAATATCTACATCATATGAACAAATACAAATAAAGAAATAGCAGAGGCTGAGAGGGAAGAGGGACTGAACAAGTGCATAAATAGCTTCACAATTTATTCATTAATTTTAGCGCTTCAAGAATGAAGATAGGAAAGTTGAAGAAATTCTTGACATAATTGATTAAAACTAATGGCTATTGGGGCTAAAATTATAAAATGCTTCAAAAATGTTGCCTGCCGTCCAAGTGTAAAAGTGATGGAACATTCTGCATTTAATACTAAGCTGGCATGAAGAAATATAAGACAAATATTCAGTTTGCTCCCAGAATCTCTATTCAATAATGACAGGTTAAATGGTTTTGCTGATATGTGGGGAGCTGTACAATGCCAGTGTTGTACTTGTTGCAATTCAATATTTCCAGTGTCTGATTTTCTTTGTCTGCCACAACTAAAAGGTTGTTGACAGGAGAAATGAGGCAAAATGAGGTGTCATCAAACCATCCAGACTATTCATGAGAAAGAAAGCAACAAAGGCAAGTGGATCTAATACAAAGATGAGCAGTGAATGCACTGTAATTGAAATTCTCACATCATTTCTGTGTCCAATCCATTTCTCAGGGTCAGCTGTACATCCTTTAATTTATGTTTCATTAATGGTTAATAGAGCCACCCTCTCTGCGAAGCTTTGTAAATGACTTGGAACAACTTCTATCTTCTTTAAAGATTTTGGTCATATTTAGATGCCAGCCATCTGTGTAGCTGTGGTTTAGGAAGAGATGGCAATGATTGGAATCACTCACGTTGGGAATAACGTGTATGTGTGTGTGAGATCTCCAGCATTAGAACATTTAGAAAATATAGTCATTGAATATGAGATCGTACTTGAAAGGAATTTCCTGAGACAAACTCTGCTGATGAATGCTGATGAAGAGCCACATTCTGCTTCTGTCAGGCACTGTAGAGCTGCAGCTGTGTCCATTTGAGACGCTGATGCTGCGAGCACTTCTCAAAGTGTGATTTCACAGTTCGACAGCTGAATCCCAATTTCTTGGATGCCAGTTCATGGTTTTGAATTTCGCGGAACATTATGAGCAATTTCATGCTGCCAGCCTATTCAGTGATTCAGACTCACATTCTTGGTCTTAGCTTTTCAGTTGATGTTAATTGCACTTCCTGGACAAATATCTCTTCATCCTTACTCTCAATACTACTTAGCTCATTCGTCTATGAGTTTCAACTCACTTCTAAATTAACCTGCTCTGAAATCTTGGTCATTCCACCTCCTAAGCAATCCTTTATGTTTGCTTCTTTGCACTCCTGTCAATGTAGGCTGTTTGTTGTGTGGCCCTGGAAAAGCATAGCAGGTCAGGCAGCATCTGAGGAGCAGAAGTCAATGTTTCAGGTATAAGCACTTCATCAGGAATATGGAGGGAGCCCAAGAGGGCTGAGAGTTAAATAGGAGGGGGGGGGAGCAGGACAGGGTGCGGGAAGTTCGGAAGACGATAGGTGGATGAAGGTTGGGGGGGGGGTGATGGTGATAGGTGGAGGGTGATGGTGATAGGTCGGAGGCGACTGTGGAGTGAATAGGTGGGAAGGAAGATAGACAGAGGTAGGACAGATCAACAGGGCCTTGCCGAGTTGGAGTATTGGATCTGGGAATAAGGTCAGGGGAGGAGAGATGAGGGAACTGGTGAAATCGATATTGATGTAGTGTGGTTGGAAGGTCGCAAGGGGGAATATGAGGCGTTCCTCCTCCAGGTGTCGGGTGGCTTGGATTTGATGGTGGAGGAGGCCCAGGACATGCATTTCCCTTATGGAGTGGGAGGGGGAATTGAAGTAGTCAGCCACAGGGCGGTGCGGTCTTTGGGTGTGTGTGTCCCAGAGATATTCCCTGAACCATTCTGCAAGTTGCCGTCCTGTCTCCCCAGTGTAGACAAGACCACATTAGGAGCAACAGACACAGTAGATGAGGTGTTTGGATGTGTAGGAAAATCTCTGCCGGATGTGAAAGGATCCTTTGGATGGAGATTTTACACCTTTTGCGGCGACAAGTGAAGGTGCCAGGAGTTGAGGGTGGGTAGAAAGAACAAAGAACAAGAATATTACAGCACAGGAACAGGCCCCTTGGCCCTCCAAGCCTGAGCTGATCCAGGTCCTCCATCTAAACCTGTCGCCTATTTTCTAAGGACCTGTTATCCCTCTACTCTCTGCCCATTCATGTAGCAAATACCAGTACACCAGTCTATAAATACCTGGATCATCTTTGCTACCCTTCTTAAACAAGGGGAAAACATTAGCAATTTTCTAATCCTGCATAACCTCACCCATGTTCAAGGATGCTGCAAAGATATCTGTTAAGGCCCCAGCCATTTCCTCTCTCACTTCCGTCAGTAACCTGGGTAGATCCCATCTGGACCTGGGGACTTGTCCAACTTAATGCCTTTTAGAATACCCAACACTTCCTCCCTCTTTATGCTGGCTTGACCTAGAGTAATCAAACATCTTTCCCTAACCTCAACATCCATTATGTCCCTCTCCTTGATGCAAAGTACTCCTTAAGAATCTTACCCATTTTGTCTGACTACATGCATAAATTTCCTCCCTAGGTCTTGTGTGGACCAACCCTCTTGCTTCTTACATATGAATAAAAGGCTTTGGGATTTTCCTTAATCCTGTTGCTAAAGACATTTCATGACATCTTTAGCTCTCTTAATTCCTCATTTCAGATTGGTCCTACTTACCTGATTTTTCTCCAAAGTTTTGCCTGTTTTCAGTCACCTAGGCCTTATGTATGCTTCCTTTTTCCTGTTAGTTAGTCTCACAATTTCACCTGTTATCCATGGTTCCCTAATCTTGCCCCTTCTATCCCTCATTTTCACAAGGACATATCTGTCCTGCACTCTAATCAACTTCTCTTTAAAAGCCTTCCACAGATCAAATGTGGATTTATCTTTAAACAGCTGCTCCCAGTCCATATTCCCCAGCTCCTGCCGAATTTTGCAATAGTTGGCCAATTTAGCATTCTTCCTTTACGACCACTCTTGTCTTTGTCTACGAGTATTCTAAAACTTATGGAATTGTGATCACTGTTCCCAAATTAATCCCTTACTGAAATGTTAACCATCTGGCTGGGCTCATTCTCCAACATCAGGTCCACTATGCCCCTTCCCAAGTTGGACTATTTACAGACTGCTCTAGAAAACCCTCCTGAATGCTCCTTACAAATGCTGCTCCATCTAGACCTCTAACACTAAGTGAATCCCAGTCAATATTGGGAAAATTAAAACCTCCCATCACCACCACCCTGTCACTCCTACATCTCTCCATAATCTGTTCACATATGTGCGACTTTATCTCATGTTCGCCATTGGGAGGCCTGTAATACAGCCCCAACATTGTTATTGCACCCTTCCTAGTTCTGACCTCTGCCCATATTGCCTCACTGTTCGAGTCTTCCATAGTGTCCTCCTTCAGCACCCTGTGATATTGTCTTTGATGAATAATGCATTTCCTCCACCCCTTTTACCTCTCTCTCTATCCTACTGTTAACATCGATATCCTGGAATATTTAGTTGCTAATCATGCCCTTCCCTCCCTAATCTAGTCCCATTTGCCAGCAGTTAGCCCATATCCCTCTAAACCCTTCCTATTCATATACCCATCCAGATGCCTTTTAAATGCTGTAATTGTACCAGCCTCCACCACTTCCTCTGGCAGCTCATTCCATACACGTACCACCCTCTGCATGAAAACGTTGTCCCTTAGGTCTCGTTTATATCTTTCACCTCTCACCCTAAACCTATGTGCTCTAGTTCTGCACTCCCACATCCCAGGGAAAAGACCTTGTCTATTTATCCTAACCATGTCCCTTACAATTTTCTAACCTCTATTAGGTCACCCCTCAGCCTCCGATGCTCCAGGGAAAACAGCCCCCAACCTATTCAGCCTCTCGCTTTAGCTCAAATCCTCTAACTCTGGCAACATGCTTGTAAGTCTTCTCTGAACCCTTTCAAGTTTCACAATGTCTTTCCGATAGGAAGGAGACCAGGATTGCATGCAATATTCCAATAGTGGCCTAACCAATGCCCTATACAGCCACAGCGTGACCTCCCAACTCTTGTACTCAATACTGTTACCAATAAAAGAAGGCATACCAAATGCCTTCTTCATTATCCTATCTACCCGTGACTCTACTTTCTAGAACTATGAACTTGCACTCCAAGGTCTCTTTTGTTCAGCCATGCTCCCCATGTCCTAACCATTAAGTGTATAAGTCCTGCCCTGATTTGCTTTTTAAAAATGCAGCACCTCACACTTATCTAAATTAAACTCCATCCACTTTGTGGAAAAAGCTGTGGGAATGCTCTACAGCATTTCAGCAACAGTTAAAAAAGTTCAAGTTGTTTGCAATTTTTGAGATTTGTAGCTCAGGTTGACGTTCCAGTTTAAGGTTCAGATTTCAGATGGTTTGCCATCATGCTAGGTAACATCATCAGTGAGCCTCTGGTGAAGCGCTGGTGATCTGTCCCACTTTCTATTTATGTGTCTTGGTCTCTTAAGGAGTGTGATATCATTTCCAGTTCTTTTTCTCAGAGTTTGGTAAATGGGGTCCAAATCTATACCTTTGTTAATGGAGTTCGGGTTTGAATGCCAGGCCTCTAGGAATTCCTGTGCATGTCTTTATTTAGTCTGTCCTAGGATGGATGTATTGTCCCAATCAAAGTGGTGTCCTTCTTTATCTGTGTGTAAGGATACTAGTGATAGTGGGTCATGTCTTTTGGTGGCTAGTTGGTGTTCTTGTATCCAGGTGGCTAGTTTTCTACCTGTCTGTCCAATGTAGTGTTTGTTACAGTCCTTGCAGGGTATTTTGTAAATGACATCTGTTTTGTTGGTTGTTGGTATTGGTGAAACAACAATCAGGTCAAAAGAGCATTTCCCAAGCTTAATTCAACCAATGTATCCCAATGACAAGATCCACATTCTGCTCCTTTCAGACTGGCTGAAAATTGAGGAACTGTAGCCATGTCCCTGTGACTAAGTGAGGCTCACACCTCTACTCCTGAAAGTGTGGTTTCAAGCTCTCTTGCAAATCTTGAGATGTGTTAACTTTCATTGGCCTTTGATGTGTAATTCCTAGCAGTCTCCCTTCTGCCCTATCACAGAAGGGGAGCAGCGGTTTATGTAGTTGCACCTTGTCCACCTAATGGAGGCTCAGGCTTTAACGGTAGCCCATTGCTGGGGCCTGCAGCCTCAGGAAACAAGACCCTCCATCCCAATGGAGCAACTAAGTGTAGTTTGTCAGTGGTCATAGAATCATACAATCTCGACCGTGTGGACAGAGACAATTTGGCACGACCAGTCCACATCGACCCTCTGAAGATTAGCCCGCTCAGACACATTCCCCTAACCTATTATTCTATATTTCCTCATGACTAATACACCTACCCTACACATCATTCAACATATTGGGCAATTTAGTACGGCCAATTCACCTAACCAGCATATCTTTGGACTGTGGGAGGAAACCGGAGCACTCGAAGGAAACCTGCGCAGACACAGGGAGAATGTGCAAACTCCACACAGACAATTGCCCAAGG
The DNA here is from genome assembly GCF_004010195.1 of Chiloscyllium plagiosum. NCBI lineage: Eukaryota > Metazoa > Chordata > Chondrichthyes > Orectolobiformes > Hemiscylliidae > Chiloscyllium > Chiloscyllium plagiosum. The sequence goes on from NC_057710.1 coordinate 38,930,384, forward strand.
CTGGAATTGAACCCGGGTCCCTAGTACTGTGAGGCAGCAATGCTAACTACTGAGCCACCATGCCGCACTCTGTGATGCTGTATATGTTATGACTCTGTTTGGCTGGACTGTGTGTGCCTTTATTTTGTTCAAATTCAATCTCCAGGTCAATGTTGAGCAGATACTACAGTTCTCATCCCATTTCTAAGGAATTTTGATACAAAGTGGCTTGTTTGATATTTTAGTGCAATTCAGAATGGCATACAAAATATCAGATTATCTAAGAATATCACATTCCTTTCTCAAGGGTTCCTCTCCAAGCTCACCATTCATTTCACTGGTTCTGGAACTCTGTCCTGCAGCTCAGTGATTGTACATCCACCAATGAACTGCAGCTCACTACCACCTTCTCAAGCACAGTTAGGGATGGATTATAAATGCTGCCTCAGCCAGAGAAGCCCAAATTTCCTGAATCAATATTAAAAGAATTAGTGAGCCAGTTGAATAGTTGTATAATCACCATTAATGATCAGAGGCTTTTTGTTAATTAAATGCCGAGGTGGGATCTGAATTCCCTCTTCTGAATTTGAGGGCTGTTCTCAGGATTATAAATTCAGAATGTAACAAACCCCTGTGCCACTATGCCTGAGAATGTTGCAATGGAGTTCAGGCCCCAATAAGTTAAACAATGTTACAGCTAACACTTGTAAAAGAGAAATATTAGAACAAATTTGGTTCAAGCTGCAATGGACAACACTAAGAGCTTTCAAGTCATCAATGAATGTTCGAGAAGTAGCTGCTGGTACCTACCTGGACTTGGATCGATGAAACCCAATGTTCAAATAATGTCTTCAATGTAAGAGTGGAAAAGCAATTATCTTGTAATACGTGACCTTAATTGGATCAGACTGAGCCAAAGAGAATCAGAGAGGAATTCCCAAGAAAGGTTTTCTCCAAAGCAAACCTTGTACTTTTTTTTGGCCTCTTCCTTTCACGTCTGGTTGGGATGCAGGAATGTCTGTAGTTTGCCGCAAAAACCACACCAGGTGTCTAAGACAGCCTGGACTGACTGAAAGATATTTTCCTGCTGCGATATTTTGTGCATTCTTATGTTTTATTTAAATGAATTAAATGTGAAAAATTTAACATCTGAAAATAAACATTTATAGAAAATAAATGCTGTGCAGCGTCTGATTTGTGCAATGATCAGACTAAAGAATACTTGGCAAAAGGCAAATTCAATAAAACAGATTGTCTCACAGCCATTTTAGCAGCAGGAAGAGTACCCCCAGTTTTTAGCTGAAACTGAGAGAGGAAAAATTGCTTCCACATCCAGCTTCAAGACCCCAGCAGTTGCTACTGAAAAAGTAAAAATCCTGGTTCTGTGGGTAACAAATACACCCCACCTCCCTGTGGCTAACCACTTTAACTCCCCTCCCACACCCTGAAGGACATGCAAGTCCAGGGCCTCATCTACTGCCAAATCCACTGCCAAATCAAAGGCACCCACCAGCTGGAGGAAGCACACCTCATCTTCCGCCTCAGGACTCTACAATTACATGGCATCAACTTCAACTTCACCAGTTTCCAAATCTCCCTTCCCCACCTCGCCCCACTCCCAGTCCACCCCCCTATTTACCTCTCAGCCCGCTTCCCCCTCCACATTCCTGATGAAAGGTTTATGCCTGAAACATCAACTCTCCTGCTCCTTGGATGCTGCCTGACCTATGCTTTTCCAGTGCCACACTTTGACTCTACTTGAGCCACCCATCCAAGCTATTGTTTAGATTAGATTAGATTAGATTCCCTACAGTATGGAAACAGGCCCCTTGGCACAAGTTCATGCAAACCCTCTGAAGAGAAACCCACCCAGACCCAGTCCCGCTACCCTATGTTTACCCCTGACTACTGCACCTAACACTATGGGCAATTTAGCATGGCCAATTCATCTGACCTGCACATCTTTGGATCATCGTGGGAGGGAACCGGAGTATCTGAAGGAAACTCATGCAGACACGGGGAGAATGTATAAAATCCACACACACCGTTGCCCAAGGTGGGAATCGAACCCTGGCGCTGTGAGGCAACAGTGCTAACCACTGAGCCACGGGGCCACCCTATGTTCTTTTTAAAAAATACCCAAGGCCTCACAAACTGTTCACTTTATGGGATTTCAATAGACAGTTCAACGCCTTTCTCTTAAAACATATTTTAAAAAATCACCAGGACAAAATACCTAGTATTAAAGCCATAGTATCGTTGCAACATTTCCTGACAAACAAAACAACACAAGATACATGGGGCCTTGGCATAGCAAAAGACCAGGTACATATTCTAGGCCAAAAAACTAGACATCCAGGTTCCAAAACAGAAACATCAAAGGGTTCACATTTATCAAGACATTGAATGCCATTAACAGCATTTCAAGGTGATAAAACTAATTAACCTGATGCCCCTGATTGGTCAAATCCTTGGTAAAATCTAGAAGGCAGTGAGAAAGGTATAGATACCAAGCCCTGGCAGGCCTCAACCTGACCCACTCTCCAGTGTGGAAACACGTCTGAACACAGGAAAGACCAGAGCAGCTTGTCCTGCAAAGACAGAGAGAGATGGAGAGAGAAAATCCACCCGTGAAGAGAAAGAAATGGACTAAAGAATTTGATGAATTGGCAAAAGTTACAAGTATCTGGGAAGTATTTAAGTTTCTAAAGAATCGGACAGTTAGAAATAGAGTTTTAAAATTGTAAAGTTTAATTCTTAGATTGTTGTCTTCAAATAGTCACTTATGATGGGAATGTGCTGTGTGGACCTTTCCCTGAAACACGCAAGGTACCTGCATAAATTAGTATGCATATTGCTGAAGGAGTTCGCACAGCCCTCGAGACACTCTGTCCAGAACAACAAGATGTCTTTAATATCTCTAAAAAAATTAGTCTTCTTGAATACCTTCAATGGCATTCTGTGGGAGAGATTGCCACTTTGCTTTGTGTGAAGAAATATTTCCACATCTCAGTTCTACCCATGTTGTACGTTTGCTCACTGAGCTGATGGATTTGTTCTCAGACATTTCTTCACCATGTTAGGTAACATCATCAGTGAGCCTCCAGTGAAGCATTGGTGTTCTGTCCGGCTTGTTATTTATCTGTCTCAGTTTGTTGTGGAGGGTGCTATCAGTTCCAATCCGGAGTGGGACCATTCGGCGCAGCCATTTTGGCGTGAGCAATTTAGCATAGCCTGTTTGGCGCAGCCTATTTTGCAGCAGACCCATTTAGGTGCACAACAATTTTGGCACAGATATACGGTAGTCATCAACGAAAATCAAAAATCAAAATGGCTGTGCTGAATGGTCCTAAATCCTTTCCAGTCCTGTTTCTGAGAGGTTGGTAAATGGGATCCCAATCTATACATTTGTTAATGGAGTTCTCGTTTGAATACCTGGCCTCTAGGAATTCCCGTGTGTGTCTTTGTTTAGCCTGTCCCAGGATGGATGTATTGTCCCAGTCAAACTGGTGTCCCTCTTCATCCGTGTGTATGGATACCTGCCCCTAGGATACATTAGCACTAACTACCCACCAAAAGACATGACAAACTATCACTGGTATCCATGAAATGTCTGAGAACAACTCTACCAGCTAAGTTAGCAAACTTGCAACCTGATCCACAACCTGAGCTACAAATCTTCTCCAAAATCTCAAAAGCTTATCCCATATCCTGAGCCTGTGTCCCTTGGTTCTAGACTCGCAAGGCATAGAGGTATATCCTCTCTTAGGAAGGGAGACCAAAACACTGCACAATGCTCCAACTGTGGTTAAAGCTGAAATCCTCTTTCAATGAAGGCCAATATACCTTAATTGCCTTCTTTAATTGCTTGTTAAACCTACTTGTCTACTTTTATTAATTTGTGGACAAGGACACCCACATTAGTTTGCACATCCATATTTCTCAATATATCATAATTTAAATAATGCTCCTCCTTTCTGTTTTATACACCAAAGTGTATAACTTCGTATTTAACTACATTGTACTTCCCCTGCTCATTCACTCAACTTGTCTAAATAACATTAAAGCTTCCTTGCATCATCCTCACAACTCATAACCTAACATAGTTTTGCATCATCAGTGCCAGGAAATGGTGCATTTGGTTTCCTGATACAGATCATTTAACTAAATCGTAAATAGAGCTCAATCATTGATCATTGCAGCTCCCCACTAGTCACTGCTTGCCACCTGGGAAAAGACCTATTTATTCCCACTCTCTGTGCTTTAATTTTGCCCACTAACGTCTTAAGAGATAGCTCATCAAGAACCTTCTGAAAATCCAAATGCACCACTTCAACTGGCTCTCCCTCATCTATTCTATTGTTACATCCTCAAAAAAAACTCTAGTTGATTTGTTAAGCATAACGTGCCACCATAAACTCATATTGGCCCTGTCCAATCGCTTTAACACTTTTCAAATGTTCTGTTATTATGTAAGAGTCAGAGTTTGTACAGCACAGAAACAGACTCTTCAGTCCAACCAGTCTACACCGAATATAATCCCAAACTAAATTAATTCCACCAGCCTGCACCCTGCACATATCCCTTCAAGCCTTTCCTATTCATGCATCTATCCAAATGTCTTTTAAAAGCAATTGCACTCACATCCACCACTTCCTCAGGAAGTTCATTCCACATGCAAAACACCCACTGTATAAAACGTCTCTCTTCTCACCTTAAAAATGTGTCACTAGTCTTGAAATTCCCCATCTTAGGGAAAAGACAAATACCATTAACTCTACCTTTACCTCTCATTATTTTATAAACTTCTATCAGGTCATCTCACAACCTCCTACTTTTCAGTGAAAAATATCCCAGCCTATCCAGCCTTTCTTTAGAACTCAAACCTTCCATACCGACAACATCCTGGTAAATCTCTTCTGAACCCTCTCCAGCGTGATAATATTCTTCCTATAACTGGACAAACGGACAGAATATTCTAGAAGAGGCCTCACCAATGACATGTACAACCTCAACATGACTTCCCAACTCCTATACTCAGAGGACTGAGCAATAAAAACAAGTGTACCAAATGCCTCTTTAACCATCCTGTCTATATGTGACACAAACTTTAAAAAATTATGTGTCTGCTTCCCTAGGCCCCTCTGTGCTAGAACACCACCATGAATTGTATAAACCCTACTTTTGTTTGTTGTATCAAAATGTAATACCTCACATTTATCCAGACTGAGGTCCATCTGCCATTTTTCAGCCCATTGACCAATTTGATCAAGATCCCTTTGTAATCTTAGAAAACCTTCTTCACTGTCTACTATGCCAACAATTTTAGTGTTGGCTGCAATCGTACTAACCATGCTTTCTATATTCTCATCCAAACCATTTATATAAATGACACACAAAAGAGGACACAGAACCGATCCCTGTGGAACACCGCTGTTCACAGGCCACCAGTCTGAAAAGCAACCCGCCATCATTACTCTGTCTTCTGCCATTCAACTAATTATGTATCCAATTAGCAAGCTCACCCTACATCCCATGTGTCCTAACTTTATTAATTAGCCTACCGTGCAGAGTCTTTTATAAAATAGACTCCAGCATTTTCCCCACTATTGATTTTAGGCTGACTCGCCCACAATTCTATTTTATTTCTCCCTCCTTGCCTCTAGGAGGCAGGCTACATCCCTGTTTGAATGGTAGTTTCAGTGACAAACTGTTAATTGGCCACCGCTAGCAAAATGTGACTCTTGCTCCCACTGCCCTCCAGCTTGGTGCCAGCTCCTGCTTACGTTACTGACAGCAGACAGAACATTGTTCATATTTGGACAATAAACTTCTGGAGCTTAACTCAGAATTTCACCTCCACTTTCTTGGGCTTTCTGTACTGGCTGTCAAATTCATGATCTTCCAATTCAACAGCAATACAGAACTTTTACCAAATTAAAATATCCTGAGGCAGTTCGCAGGAGTGCTAACAAAAACAAATTTGATACACGACCACACAACAATAAATGGCTAAAAGCTTAATCATAGATTCATGGATGGAAATTGACCTTTTCGTTTATCTAGTACATGTCAACCATGTTCACAAACTATACTAGCCCCACTTGCCTGTATTTGGCCCCTATTTTTCTGAAAGTTTCTGAGTCATGTACTTATCCAAATGTCTTTTAAATATTGTAACCTTAACTGTAGTCAAAATGCACATTTTAAGGAGTAGTCAGGTGGAAAAATTAGGACAAGGAATTTCAGAATTTAAAACCTAGGCAGCTGAAAGCTCATTAAGCATTGGTGGAAAGGTTCAAATTTGGAATGTGCAAGAGGCTCGAATTGAAACAGCACAGTGATCTCAGAGGGCTGGAGGAGGCAATAGAGATAGGGAGGAAACATGGAGAAGTTTAAAACAAGGACCAGAAATCTAACATTGAGATGGTGCTAAACTGCAAAGCAGTGTAGGTCAGGAGTGATGTGAATGAAATTTGGTGTGGGTTCAGGTACAGATAGCAGAGTTTTGGACAAGCTCATTCGTGTGGACAGTAGATATTGGATGTCAGCCAGAAGATGGTTATTGAAAGTAGAATCACTGAGCTGATTCATTTCAGATTTGTAATTAATTCCAGGGAAAATCCTTATGAGCAATGTAAAAAATCATACTAAATCTCACCAGTGGACAATCTTTTTCAGGTCCTGGAGTTTGTATGTAATCTTAGTTTTGTTAGATATGTTTTGAGTGTTACACTCTCTCTACTCATCTAGGCAGTGGAAAATGTTTTCACAAGATGTTGTAGGTTTGAACAGGATTCTTATGAAAAGTGTCAAATACCCAAACCAGAGGTAGACCTTTCAGCAGAATATTCGACCTCCAATTAGTATACGGACTGTGCAGGTGAAAGCACTCACTAAATTTTCTGAAACATTTCAGAAACATTTTCTGAATATATCTGCAATTGACACTTAGGCATTGCCCTTTGTAGAGAAAGGCTCTGTTTGTCACTGGTGTTTCTTTTCTTCCTGGTGGTGGAATACGAATAAAGATTTCTGTACTCATTCTTCACTATGCCCTACACCTGCACACGCACGACATGGGTGCTAGAGAAAAATAAGCACTACCACTGGTTGGCGGTCGTGTGGGAGTTTAGAAAGAAAAAGAAGAAAATATAAACATATATCTGCAATTCAGATCACAGTGAATCATCTCATATTTCTCTGCATTGAACTTCATCTACCAGCTGTCCACCTGTTCCATCAACTTGTTTATCTCCTTTTGAAGTTCCACTTTATCCTCTTTTCAGCTCACAATGCCACCAATTGTGCCAAGAAAAAAAAGAAAAAAAAATCTGCAATTCAATGCTAAAGGCAATTAAATCTCTTCATTAATCATTTCTAATAATTACTAGCCCAACTGAATAGGATACATGACCAAAACACTAGTAATATTGCCCAATAAAAGAAGAATGATTTAGTGAGTGGTGGATACTTTCATTTAAAAATTACTTGTGTAAAATCAAAGCTAGTGATTTATAGATATAGGCTCCCCAGGTAAGATTAACAGAGAAGTTCTCAGTCATCTCTAGAGCTAAATTGTGATGTTACTATAGATAGCCCTCCACTTACTCTCTGTGAGACTGTGACTACCACAAAGCCGAGCTTACCAATGCAAGGTTAAGATCAAGAAAGCAACATTCACATCCTGAAACTGGTAAAGTGTACCTAAATATCAAACTTCATTTCACACTCTCCTTGCTTCTGCCACCTCAGTGGAAATGCAATGTGGCATTTATACCATTTGCAGCGAATTAATAGTGCCTGGAGGCCTCTATAATTCAATTCTCTGCTAAGTGGCAATTTGCAGATCCACAAAGCTCAGAGTAGCTCCTGCATAGTAATTTATAGAGGAAGGCTTTAAAGTGAAATTTAAAACTGAGGTTCAACAAAAAATCCCCAGCTGCAAATTACTTCCATAATACCACTATGTAAGTCACACCCACAAAAATATATAGATTTGCAGAAAAATCTCAAAAACGTACTTCTGCTGATTTTCTGACTGGTGCATACTGTTATAAGTGTACTGTGAATGCATAAGATTTTAAGTGTGTTCACTATTTTCATGCTATTAATGTGTTAATGTGTTGGTCACGTTCTGAGACCAACCTGAACCTGCCTAGACTTTATAATAGTAACACTGAAGTACATTGTTGTTTGATGCTTGATCATACAAGTATAGAGGCATGTTTTGGAGGTCCACACAATATGCAAGGGAGGCTGGCAGATCAGCCACAAAACCAGCATTAGCAGACCCAGTGGCCAGATTCAAATAAAGGCCCTGCTGGAACTCACAAGTCCTGCAAGTTGGGAAATTGTTCAACAGTTCAGCTGTAGGACAGAAGGAAAGGAGTGACCTGGCCATGTGACCATTAGATATAAGAGTAGAATTAGGTCATTCAGTCTGGTGCATCATTCGATCATGGGTGATACGTTTCTTAACCTCGTCCTCCTGCCTTCTCCCTCTAACCCTTGATCCCTTTAGCAATCAAGAACCCAGCTATCCCTATATCAAATACACTCAATAACTTGGCCTCCACAGCCCTCTGTGATAATCACAGACTCACCACCCTCTGGCTAAAGGAATTCCTCCTCAGCTCAGTTCTAAAGGCTCATCCCTTCACTCTGAAGCCGTGCCATCAGGTCCAAGTCTCTGCTACTAGTGAAAACAGCTTATCCACTTTGACTCTATCCAGGTGTCTCAGTATCCTTAACTTTTAATTAGATCTCCCTCATCCTTCTAAACTCCATGGAGTACAGACCCACAGTTCTCAACCGCTCCTCATATGATAAGCCCTTCATCTCTGGGAACATTCCTCCTCCATCATATAAATGATTTGGATATGAGCATAAGAGGTATAGTTAGTAAGTTTGCAGATGACACCAAAATTGGAGGTGTAGCAGACAATGAAGAAGGTTACCTCAGATTACAACAGGATCTTGATCAGATGAGCCAATGGGCTGAGAAGTGGCAGATGGAGTTTAATTCAGATAAATGTGAGGTGCTGCATTTTGGAAAAGCATATCTTAGCAGGACTTATACATTTAATGGGAACATCCTGGGGAGTACTTCTGAACAAAGAGACCTTGGAATACAGGTTCATAACTCCTTGAAAGTGGAGTCGCAGGTAGATAGAATAATGAAGAAGGCACTTGGTATGCTTTCCTTTATTGGTCAGAGTATTGAGTACAGGAGTTGGGAGGTCATGTTGCGGCTGTACAGGACATTGGTTAGGCCACTGTTGGAATATTGCGTGCAATTCTGGTCTCCTTTATAGGAAAGATGTTATGAAACTTGAAAGGGTTCAGAAAAAATTTACAAGGGTGTTGCCAGGGTTGGAGGATTTGAGCTATTGGGAGAGATTGAGTAGGCTTAGGCTGTTTTCCCTGGAGCATCGGAGGCTGAGGGGTGACCTTATAGAGGTTTATAAATTGGAGGGATATGGGCCGGGTGCTGGCAGGTGGGACTAGATTGGGTTGGGATATCTGGTCGGCATGGACAGGTTGGACCGAAGGGTCTGTTTCCATGCTGTACATCTCTATGACTCTATGACTCTCTGACTCCCTCCAATGCCAGCACACCTTCTCATGCATATGGGACCGAAAACTGCTCACAATGTTCCAAATGCGCTCTGACCAGATCCTTATACAGCCTCATCTGCTCTTTTACTCTAGATATCTTGAAACGAATGCCAACATTGAGTTTGCCTTCCTAACAGCCAACTGAAACTGCATGTTAACCTGAAGAGAATTGAAAACTAGAACTCCCAACTTCCTTTGTATTTCCGTTTTCCGAAGCCTTCCCACAATTAGAAAATAGTCTATCCTTCTATTCTTCCTAATAAAATGTATAACCTCACACTTTGCCACATTGTATTCCATCTGTCAGTTCTTTGCCCACTCACGTAGCATGTCCAAATTCTTTGCAGCCTCCGTGCTTCCTCAACCCTATCTGTCCCTCCACCTATCTTCATATTTTCTGCAAATGTAGCAACAATGCCCTCAGTTCCTTTGTTCAGGTCATTTGTGTAGAACATGAATAGTTGTGGTCCCAACACTGACCCTTGTGGAACTCCACTGGTCACCAGCTGCCATCCCTTTATCCCTACCCTCTGCCTTCTGCCAGTCTATCCATGCCAGTATATTTCACCAAACACCATGTGCTCTTAGCTATTTAATAGCCTCTTGTGCAGCACCTTGTCAAAGGCTTTCTGGAAATCCATACAGATCATGTCCACTTTGTCCAATTTGCTCATTACCTCTTCAAAGAATTCTACCAGATTTGTCAGGCATGACCTCCCCTTGATGGAGCCATGCTGATTCTTCCTATTTTGCCATGTACTTTGTAATCTCATCCTTGATAAAGGACTCTAAAATCTTGTACACTCCTGTTTCAGTGGTTCCAACCAGAAAAACAAAGCAGAAAAAGAAAAGCATCTTTTTTTGGGCCTCCCCAGGGTTGCCAGAATTGGGCAGATTTCTTTGCCATCTTTTCTTAGAAGGGCAAGTGAGAATGTGATCCTATCAGCTCCTGGCATTTCTAGAGTGGTGAATAACTCAAGTAATTCTCACTAACATTAAAAATCAACACTGCCTTTTCAGCCTTTCTAGGATCTCAGTAAGCTTTATCAGATGTAAAATCTTGATACTTTTGAACTTTTCCTTAGTTTCCACTCACTCTTTTAACTGCTTGAAAACCTTATCAATTATTTCTCAAAAATGTATATGTAACTGTTGTCACAAAGCCAGTCCCTTTTTTTTCTAAAAGCTGTTCCTTGGCTCAAGGAGACTCTGTCCTTTTTTCAGTGGGGTAATAAACCAGGCCGGGCTCCAATCAGTCTGGTTTGGTACAGAGTTGAAATGGATTTTGAGAGGGCTTTTGTTTATATGTAAACAGATGAGACTTCAGGCCAAAGTGGTCATGTTTTAGAAGTGACCTGTGTAATGAAAGGGGAGTGGTCGGCTCTAACTGAACTAAACTGAGCTGTTTTTAGTGCAGCCTTGAACTGGAAAGTTCAACAGGGAGCTGTGTGGAAACTCTCTCTATTTTCTGCCCTTCAACTTCAACCTGTAAGCATGTGTACCATTTATACTGGGGTTTAAAGGGAGTTTGCTCATTGGGACTGTTGTATGTATTCAGAACAGCATAATTAAGTATAGCGGGACAGGTTGAGTTCTGTCCGGGTTCTTTCTTCTGCTCTTTGTGTTTCATTGCGTGTAATTTTATGAATTTTTTTTGTCTATTCTAAAATCTAGTAGTCAACCTAGCTATCTTATTCTGGGTAATTTTTACAGTACACTTACCAAAACAAATTGCAAAGTTAGGTCTCGGGCTACCTGTTTAAGAATGTTTGAGTGGTCTGGCCTAGTCCATAACACTGTCAAGGACTTCTGTTTTGTCACTGTATCAATTCTACACTGATACTGTAATGAAGAGAGGAGCACAATTAGCACTGCGCTTTCCAAGATATTTTTCTATTTTTGCTTCTAAGACTTCAGATTGATGTGACTACAGAGATGTTGAGTAGAAGGTGGGGTGACCCTTCAGTTGTAGGAGGTGTGGGAGTGACTGTCTATTGTTAATAGGAGGGAAGTTGGATAAAATAATATAAACCAGCCCTCACTATTTTCTTACTAAATGTGCACATTGCCTTTACACATTAGGAAAATTATATATTTCAAAATTAAAATTAATAGATGAACATTTTATCCTGCTCGCAAATAACACATCCAGGCATGCAGTTTGCAACACAATCTCTCAGAATTTAGTAGTCTGTCTGACAGTGCACATCTAATTCTTAATGCAACATCTCCAAAGCTGCCTATGCAAAATTTATTCACTCATCTCCCTTTCCAGCAAAACGCAAGTCAGGGAAAAGAAATGCCAGTGTGTGCATTGTGGAATCTTGGAACCATTCCCAGAATTTTCTCAGCAGAGCCGTCACTATCATGGCTGCCATTACAGTCTCAAAGCTTATAGCCCCAAAATCTCTGCATGCGGCCCACTGGGGATCACAACACATCCAGCTTGGGAGCTCCTAACCTTGTCAGGCTTATTTTATAAGGCAATTATTTTGAAAGGGTTAATGTTACAATGGCTCCACTTACTTCTGATATCTACGAATGGAGGCAAAGAGGTCTACTCTAGCTTTTAGAGGGTATCTGTACCAGCCTCTTTATATCCTAGTAATTGTGCCCAAACAATTGAAAGTGTACTTATTGCTATCTTACAATAAACACTTCTGTGACCTGATGTGAGTTTGCCTCGGATAGTGTTTTACCTGATGCCACAATGATGCCACAATGCTTATGTTATCTCTCAAACAAAAAAATCTGAGCGTGGATATTTTGATATTGAAATATCTAACAGGTATTTATTACATGTATACAGTTATTACATACCTCAGACGTGTCTGAGCAAATATTAAGCTATTAGGTTACATGCTTCCAATAGATTGCCGTACTTCAAATGATCCAAGGTAAAATGAAACACAAGACTTTTACTCTCATCAAATGTTTCGATACAATGGTGATATCAAATGCATGTTTCTTAAAAGTGTACCGACTATGAGAGATAACACAACATTACTTAAGTTCCAGTGCCTCTTGTGTAAATACACACAGTGGTGTATCCTCTGCCACTAATTGCTAGGTGGGCACAAGACAAAGCAAAGACAAAGGAAGACGTTTGGATACAAACTACCTCAAACATTCTTACCCTGTACCAAACATTTTTTCAGGGTGGTAAATACACAAGGTGCCAGCAGGGTCATCTGGGAAATCAGCACTATACATATCAGTTTGAGAAAGTTTCTATAAAAATTTGACCTAACAGATGCAATTTTTTGATTTGATTTGATTGATCGATTGATTTAATTTATTGTCACGTATACCTAAGTACAGTGAAAAGCTTTGTTTGTGAGCAGTACAGGCAGCTCATAGTAAGCAAGGACATACAGATCATAGGGTGCAGAAATTCTGGACAGACTGAGGCAGACAGGTTACATGGCATAGGACGTACTTGAAGCAAGACTAACATTAACAAGAGCAACATTATTTGAAGTGAGAGAGTCTATTCATCAGTCTAATAACGGCAGGGAAGAAGCAGTTAGTAGGTGTGTTCAAGCTTCTGTATCTTCTGCCTGATGGAAGAGGATTTATTATTGTCAAATGAATCGAGATGCAGTAAAAAGTATTGTTTTTTTGTGTTATCTACACAATTCATATGCTACATAAGTACATCAGGGTACTAGAACAGAATGCAGAATATAGTGTTGCAGCTACAGAGAAGGTGCAGAGAAAGATCAACTCTAATATATGAGAGGTTCATTCATAAGTCTAATAACAGCGGGGAAGAATCTGTCAGTACGTGTTTTCAAACATTTGTATCTTCTACCTGATGAAGAGGGTGGAAGAGAGCGTAACTGGGATGGGAAGGGACTTTGTGCTGGCTGCTTTCCTGAGGCAGCCAGAAGTATAGACGGAATCAATGAATGGAAGGCTGGTTTTCGTGATGGACAGGGCTGCATCTACAACTCTCTGTAATTTCTTTTGATCTTGGACAGAGCAGCTGCCATATCAAGCTGTGATGCATCCGGATAGGATATTTTCTATGGTGCATCTGTAAATAATGTACTCTATTTTCAAACTGAAGAGTATTGACATTGTAAATCCTGTTTAGAAATTAATATTAATAAAATCTAAACTAAACTAAACTTTGAGGTGACACTTTTTGATTTGCATATACCAGCTAACTCCTTTTAATAAAAATGAGATGTCATTTAACCTTACAGCAATCCTTGTGACATTGTGAGAAGGTGAGGAGACACTGCATACATGCAAGTTTATTTGCTCGTTGGTTGAAATAATTCCAGATTGCATCAACAAAAAGGTGTTTTTTTTTACTGTGCACAAGTATAAGGATGAAATTTAACTTCCGAAGCACATTGACTTGATCAAACATAGTATGAAATGTGACAGGATAGTCTTCCATCATTCTACTTTAGTGCTATCTGAGGTATATTGTAACATGAAAGTAGCACTATCATACAAATCTGGTTGTGGATTTAGTACAAATTGCAAAATAGTATTATTGGAAGATATGTCAATGTTTTAGTCAAAGATTCTTACTCAGTAGGGGTGGGCACAGTTATTTGCTGATGGGGTACACAATGATGGAAGTCTGTAATTATGCAACAAACTCAATGTAAGTTTAGCTTGTTCATCAGCATTTTATTAAAGGTTTGATGTCCAATATGTATCAGTGGATGTGATAAGGGTCTGCAGGAATGATCTCAAATCCATTTAGAGTCATAGAGACATAGAAATGCACAGCACAGAAACAGGCCCTTTGGTTCAACTATCCTTACCTAATCCAGTCCCATTTGCCAGCACTTGGCCCTTGTCCCTCTAAATCCTTCCTATTCAAACACCGATCCAGATGCCTTTTAAATGTTGCAATTGTGCTAGCCTCCACCACTTCCTCTGGCAGCTCATTCCATATAAGCATCACACTCTGCGTGAAAAAGTTGCTGCTTAGGTCTCTTTTATATCTTTCCCCTCTCATGCTAAACCTATGCCCTCTAGTTCTGGATTCCCCCAACCCAGCGAAAAGACCTTGTCTGTTTATCCTATTCATGCCCCTCATGATTTTATCAACCTCTGTGAGGTCACCCCGCAGCCTCTGACGCTCCAGGGAAAACAGCCCCAGCCTATTCAACCTCTCCCGATAGCTTAAATCCTCCAACCCTGGCAACATCCTTGTAAATCTTTTCTGAACCCTTTCAAGTTTCACAACATCCTTCCGATGGAAGGAGACCAGAATTGCATGCAATGTTCCAAAAGTACCCAACGAATGTCCTATACAGCTGCAATGTGACCTCCCAACTCCTGTACTCAATGCTCTGACCAATAAAGGAAAGCATACCAAACTCCTTCTTCACTGTCCTATCTACCTGCAACTCCACTTTCAAGGAGCTATGAACCTGCACTCCAAGGTCTCTTTGTTCAGCAACACTCCCAAGGATCTTACCATTAAGTGTATAAGTCCTACTAAGATTTGCTTTCCCAAAATGCAGCACTTCACATTTATCTAAACTAAATGCCATCTACCACTCCTCAGCCCATTGGCCCATCTGATCAAAAGCCCGTTGTAATCTGAAGTAATCTTCTTCGCTGACCACTACACTTTATTTAATTCAAAGACAGAATTTGAAGGAGATGATGTTCAAAACAAAGGCAAGTTCAAGACTGGATTTATCATGGGGAAAGGTTGCATTGTGTTCCAATGATAACTGGCTTGGGGCAGCAGACATTGTTGATGTGATTCAGGAGGTGAGCAGCAGGACTATGCTGCCATGTCACTATATTCAATGCAAGAAGCAGCAGGTCATGAAAGGTACAAGGAGTTACATTTTCACCTACATCACACAGTGTAAAAGATGCCAACTCTTTTCTCAGTCTTTCAGGTCAATCCCATCCCATTGTTTCCTGCACACACTTACTTTCTATAGAGAAACAAGTCTTTCTCTTTTTATATGAAAAGGAAATGGATACATAGCTGCAGTATGAGGAGACTAATAATTCAGGAACTGAGAAATTCATGTTAAGGACAGAGGATCATACCTCACCATGGCAGCTGGTGGAATTTAACTTCAGTAAGTAGATCAGAAATGTTAAGACTAGTCTCTGTAACAGAGACCAAAAATTATCAACTTTTTGTAAAAGTACATCTGGTTCACAAATATCCTTAAGAGAAGGGTATTTACCATCCTTACCTATTCAGGTCTACGTGATTCCATATCCATAGCACTGTGGTTCACTCTCAACTGCCCTCTTATAATGGCCACCGAACCTGCCAAGCCCCTCTATTCTAGGGCAATTAGGAATGGACAACCAATTCTGTCTTTAAGAAAATAAGTCCTTGCCAGCAACACCTATATCACACTATCAGCATCCTGTGGATTACTATTGATCAGAAACTGAACAGGGCTATCCATTCAAAAATGTAGCTCACAACCACCAAGGGCAAAGAGGATTGGGCAAGAACTTTGTCCCAGCCGGCGATGCCTACATCCCATGATTGAATAATTACATATAACAGTGGCGACAGTGTCAAATGTATCATATTTTAAGAGCTGCTGTTGAATAAGTTATCTTAAAATTAATTATGAATAGTTAACTACCTATTTTCCAGTATTTCTGGACCATGAATCGCACATTTTACAAATCCCTGGCACAAAGAAGTCCTACCCTTTGCACAAACTGTCAATTCATGTCTTTCCAAACAATTGATGAGGTCACTTTCAACTCAGCAACCAAGAAGCAACAAGACTGGAAAAATCATGCAAAGAAATAATTTTACATGCTTAAACTAAACCCTGTCCCTGCTGAACTAAAAACTGTTCCTGCATTGCTGTGGAGGTACAACCCTCATGGGCTCCACTCCCCAGAGATCATTGGTCAAAATCATCTCAGGAGTCAGGAGCCTCAGGTCTAAGCAGCCAGTCTGTACATTTGCTTCAGCAATAGGAGATAAACCACATATGGACAATAGGAAATGGAAGAACATGTGGCTGGTTTTATGGAACAATGCAAGATGCAAAATTGTTCCAGTGGTGAAAGCCAAAATGAATTTTGCCTTATAAGGGAACTTAGCACACCATGCAGTAATGTAAGCAATGGATGGTGCATTGTCCTTACTATTTGTATATCATAGGTATACATTATCTGAATAGACAGGAAACATATACAACCCATGATAATTAAGGATTGTGCATTGATATCAGAGGATAAATGGACAGTAGACAACAAGTGTTACGATCACAATAGCTTGTGAGGGCAGCATCCCCCTTCTCAGAATGAGAATCTTAGCTCTGCCTAAACCTTGTGTCTCCAGCAAATCCAAAGCTTACTGCTGTTTGTTTTCGCAGTGCAAAGTGAATTGTGATCATTCAGAGCACCTCAACCGGCACAAGCTGAAGGGCAGAATTTCTTTTATCCAGGTATCTGAAGCATACCATCAGCATGCCAACGATTGGTTACATTGTAAAGCTGTTGGCCTCAAGTGTTTTTGTTTATGAAAGGTATCAGCAGCCAGGGTCAGCAGCTATGTCTTCCCATAATGAAGTCCCAGCCCAAAGATGGGCCTAGAAGTGGGATTCACTTTCCAGTTGGGCCTCAGGATCAGATCATTCTTAGCTTATTACATGTGTGTGTTTATTTTTCTGCAAGTATACCGTTGAATCCTATGGGGAGGACTAGGCAGAAAGGTCTTGCCAGCACAAGTGACTCTTTTCTATTAGTTACTAATCATCTCCACCAAACCAATTCTTTCCATATCTTGGACTTGTGAACCAAGGTCATTTCTGATTATCGAACAAATGTCAACCTTGATTCACAATGCTATCCCTCCACCTTTAGGAGCTTCCTATTTTTCTTGAATGTCATACTCCCCTCAATAGTCAGGACACAATCCTTGGCATTCCAAAGACATGTCTATATAATAGGAATCAAATCATTTATTTATTTTAACATGCACTAGTAATCATTTACTTTGATATGACTGCTTTGTACATGCAGATACATAGCCTGTAGTTTTGTCTTTTTGTTATCTTTGTAACAATTAGTTTTGGGTTTTTTTTTCTCCCTGCTCCTTCCTATTATTGCCTAACTTGAATTCTTGCGTATCTATTTTCCTGTCTTTATTGTCTGACTCATTAGTCCAGAACCCTGTTTACTTCCCCAGTTTTGTAGTTTGCCAGAAGACTGGATCTGGCATAATTCAGATGTTGATAATCTCAAGTGGAAAGATTGAGGCGTCCTCCTTGTCTGACACACCCACCAAAGTGAGATCTATTACATGTGGCCCATAAACCAGCTCATTGTGACCAAATGTTCAAGTCAAGACATTGCATATTGCACAGGAGTGCTAAAGTATGAATGTGTACCTTCTTGTACACAATTGTCATATTCTGTTGTCATATCAACCTTTTTCTTCATTCATTCATGGAATGTGGACTTCACATTCTGTATGGTGAACACACATAATTCTATTTGAGAGGGAATTCCAGGATTTTAATCCAACGACACTGAAGGAACAGCAATATATTTCCAAGTCAGGATGGTGAGTGTCTTGGAGGGGAACTTGCAGGTGATGGTGTCTTCTTCACTATCTCTTACGGCAGCGTTCATACAAAGGGGAGTGACTCCACAGAAATGATAAGTTAGTTAACATTTTGTCCTGAAAAGTTATAGAAATGAGCCCATTCTGTGCTCGAGAACAACCATTTCAAATCCAGCAGGGATCATTTTTAAAAATGGAGTGATCATTCCAAATATCAAAATATCCACTGGTGACAAAGCCAGTGACATTATCTGACCATAACATGCTACAGGATGAGTGGTGCTGGAAAAGCACAGCAGGTCAGGCAACATCCGAGGAGCAGGAAAATCATCTTTTCGGGCAAACGCCCTTCATCCTGATGAAGGGCTTTTGCCTGAAACATCGATTTTCCTGCTCCTTGGATTCTGCCTGACCTGCTGTGCTCTTCCAGCACCACACTCTCGACTCTAATCTCCAGCAACTGCAGTCCTCACTTTCACCTATGCTACAGGATGTGGCCATTGCTGATGTCACAACATTCCATGTGTAGTGACAGTAGCACCAATGCATGCATAAACCACCTCACCTTTAAATTACATGAATTAGTTTTTTAAAAGTGAAGGCAAATAGTCTGTGTTGCCTCATCTTACAATGGCAAGGCTCGTATCGAGCATTATAACAAAACTGAATGTGCCCACCTAAGCCTCCGGTACAGGCATAGTAACAGCTTATGTATGGAGTATACACATTGGGAACATGCACTAATCACACTCAATTTTGTGCTCCAGTCAGTGGCAACCATGTCAACTACTCAATCAATAAGAGACAGCCAACAGTGTGAGAGTAATTGTGGCAGTACCTTGGTGCTGTGTGGTAGCAGTGCTAACAACTGAGCCACCATGCTACCCTGATTATAAACTATGGTTAGAAATAAATAAAGAATGGAAAATTAGGAAAATGTATGAGAACGATTCAGAATCTTCTGGTTTTATTTCTGATTTCCAGCTCTGAAATACCTTGAATTTTACAGATTAATGAATAAAAGCTCTCAGCAGGCAAATGAGCTGTTGTAGCACTTATGCCTGATTTGAAGAAGTTCTTATCAGATACCTCAAGAAATATTAGAAATGAAGAAGAACAGTTATCCAAACAAGTTGTTCCTGGCCAACTCATTATTAAGTAAATTGGTGCAACATTTAGTTTGATCTCAATTTCCTGATTTGAAGACATAGTTAAATTTAATATATGATGGAAATCAGTTTCTTCCTGCTATTCATCACAAAATGTCAGTATTAAATCAAATGTATTGCAGCAAAATGAGAGTCTGAAAGTAAAGCAATGGGGAGCAATTTTCTGCAGCCATTGCAAAGTGGATTGGTTTGGTACAAGTAAGTGCTTTACCAAGACATTACCAAGACATCTCTCCCACTCCAACCTCTCACCCTCACAACGCGCAGCCCTCCAATCCCCCTGCTCCAATCCCAACCTCACCATTAAGCCAGCGGATAAAGGGGGCGCATTGGTAGTCTGGCGCACTGACCTCTACACCGCTGAAGCCAAACGTCAACTCGAGGAGACCTCTTCCTACTGCCCCCCTCGACCATGACCCCACCCCCCATCACCAAACAATCATCTCCCAGACCATACAGAACCTCATCACCTCAGGAGATCTCCCACCCACAGCTTCCAACCTCATAGTCCGGGAACCCCGCACTGCCCGGTTCTACCCCCT
>NC_057710.1:38951511-38958586 GCF_004010195.1 Chiloscyllium plagiosum
ACTCCACCCTCTCCTCCCTGACCTATCACCTTCATCCCCTCCCCCACTCACCTATTGTACTCTATGCTACTTTCTCCCCACCCCCACCCTCCTCTAGCTTATCTCTCCACCCTTCCGGCTCACTGCCTTTATTCCTGCTTTTGCCCGAAACGTCGATTTCAAAGCTCCTTGGATGCTGCCTGAACTGCTGTGCTCTTCCAGCACCACTAATCCAGAATCTGGTTTCCAGCATCTGCAGTCATTGTTTTTACCTAGAGAATATGAGATGCCAAGCTGCCTTTGAAAAGCTAAAAGCCATTTTAGTCACTGAGTCTGTGCTTTCATCTCCAAAAGTAGCCATTGATCGAGGTAGGGACTGTCCTCTTTCAGAAGATGAATCCAGAAGAGAGAGATTAATCAGGTACTTCTCTAAAATAAACAAATAATAAGGTAGTACCATAGAGAGAAGGAAACGTTTCCTTCATGACTGGCTCTCAAACTCTTTCAGATATATGTCCAAAATGAGACCACAGTCTACATTGATCATAGCCTGTTAACTCTTTCTGAAATCTTTAAGACCCAGAGCACTCGATTATTCTGTTAGAGTTTGTACCTTCCATCATTCATCAAAAAATCAAATGTGATTGCAGATGCCTAGTCCAGAACCTAGAAACACTTGATTAGAGCTGAAGAGATATAATTGAGGAAGAATTAATCTAATTTCATTTGTTATGCAGGTATGTGTCATAACCCTGCATTACCGATGGACATAGCTAGAAGTTGACTGCAAATTTAGTAGCCACCTGGTGAAGCAGTTTCTGAATGGTGACACTCAATATCTCAAGGAAGTTCCAAAGGGAGAAAATAGTACTATGAACTGAACTTGTAATATGAATAAAAGAAAAAAGTGCTGGAGAAACTTTCAGCTTGAGTTGTATTTTCTGTGCACCCCTTCAAACCTCTCAGCAATCGCCACCAAATCTCTCTTCCCCACCAAACATCTCCACCCCATCACTCCATCAGCTCATTAATTACAAAGCTCCAGGAAGTCCCACCCTCCTCCCTGACCCTCTGTCCTTTCATCCAAGTTCATTCCACATCATTTTGGAGATATCAAAGCAGAAACATAGACCAGAACTATTAAAAGATACATTTTTCCGTGGAAATTTTCCAGTTATGAAGAGCCATATCAGACTAGAAGTGTTAACTCTGATCCCCTCTCCACAGATCCTGCCTGACCTGCTGAGATTACCTAGCACTTCATGTTTCATTTCAACTTTCTAGTGTCTGCAGTGTTTTGTCTTTACTTAAACTTGTAATGTCCTGGGAGTATCAGACAGTGAACATGATAGCAAAAAAACAATAGTGTAGGAGGGACGCATATTTACATATCTCCCCCTTTTAAGAATATGAGGGAAGTAACCCTCAACTCTGGCCTCATGTGTTAGCATCTAACTTCCTATTGCATGAACTAGTGTGCTATAAGGGCCACAGCTTTGAGAACAGACATTTAAAAACTCATGCATTGCAGGTGGAGCAAAAGGCAAAGACGCCTTCTCATTACAAGTGCTGCCAAACGGAATCAGAACAAAACAGTTTCAATCAACACGCAAAGCCAAAAAACTTAAAATTGGCTGTTCCACTCCCATTGCAACAGTCTCAATATTCAACAAGGCAAAAGTGAGGACTACAGATGTTGGAAACCAGAGTCTAGATCAGAGTGGTGCTGGAAAAGCACAGCAGGTCAGGCAGTGCCTGAGGAGCAGGAAAATCGACATTTCGGGTAAATGCCCTTCATCAGAAATGGAGGCAGGGAGCCTCCAAGGTTGAGAGAGTGGGGGGTGGAGGTATGACTGTGGAGAAGTTAGCAAAGAGTACAATAGGTGAAGGGGGGTGGAGATGGAAGTGATAGGTCAAGGTAGGGAAGAGGGTGGGGGAAGGTAGCAAAGAGTACAATGGGTGAATGGGGGTGGGGGTGGAGGTGATAGGTCAGAGGGGATGGTGGAGTGGATAGGTAGCAAGGGAGATTGGCAGGTAGAACAAGCAATGAAGATAGTGCTGAGCTGGAAGGTTGGAACTGGGGAGAGGTGGAGGAAGGGGAAATGAGGAAACTGGTGAAGTCCACATTGATGCCCTGGGGCTTGAAGTGTTCCAAGGCGAAAGATGAGGCGTTCCTCCAGGCGTCGGGTGGTGAGGGAACAGCGGTGGAGGAGGCCCAGGACCTGTATGTTCTCAGCAGAGTAAGAGGGGGAGTTGAAATGTTGGGCCACGGGGCGATGTGGTTGATTGGTGCGGGTGCCCTGGAGATGTTCCCTAAAGCGGTCTGCAAGGAGGCATCCAGTCTCCCCAATGCATCGGGAACTAGCTGTTCTTCATGAACAGAGAGGAATAAGCATTTTTGAAAAATCTTTAGGTCTTATTTCTAATCTAAATGTGTGTATGTTGCATTATTACTTCTTCTTGTGTTTAAACTCATTCTTTTTGAACTTTTGTTTTTAAGAAATTAGTTCCTTTTAAAATATTTGTTGGTTTGAGTCTGGGAAAATAGGACGGGAACCTTTTAAAATTAACTTTGTTGCAATCAAAGGGAGAGAGCTGGTGAATAAACAAGGAGGACTAGCTTACTGGGATCTTAACCAAGGTATCCCGTCTGGAACGGTAACAAATTAAGGAAATTTGCCGAAATACTGGTCACAACAAAATAACAGACACTTTTCTGGGACTGTCCCCATGATCTTCAGTGGGCACCATTGTTGCTAACCTTCTATGATCTCCTTTTAGGTCAGGCAGAAGGATTTTTTTGTTGTTATGTCTCAAGCACTTCCCCCTTGTCCTCTGGCAGCCTGAGAGGGGACTGTGCAGGGAGGTATCACTGAACGATGCAGCCAGTCTATGTTTTTGCTCTGATGTCTAGAACTGATGTGTTATGGTCTTGGATGAGTGGAAGGTGGTGGGGAGGAGTGGGGTGAGGCTCCTGGGAAATTATTAATTAATGAGGTAGTGATTTGATGGAAGGGATTGGAATGAAGGAGTGAACAGATACAGTGGCTCAGAGTTTGTAAAAAGGAAGGAGATTAGAGATTTGGAGTTTTGGAGTGAAGAGTCCCCAACTTGTCCAGGTGGATCCTTTGTAGCTCACCTGGACCTGACAAAACATGAACTGATTTTGGGATCCTCCAATGGAAAACTGTCCTTTCCATGCAACTGCATGGCCACTCTTTCTGGCCTTTAAACTATCAAATTGACCATGAGGTGCCAGCTTCTGGCATGAAAGTAGAAGTCATTCTATCTTCCAGTTATGCCACTGGGAATGATGCACCACTGGTTAAATTTCACCATGGGTGTCACTCCAGAGTGACTCCATCATGGAAGCCTTCAGCACTGCACCTGAAAATCTGAGAGCCCTTCCTCTCGCTCGTTTCTCTACTTTCTAGGCTCTATATTCTATCCAAACTTTCCACAGATATTTACAGCCTGACTCTGACTCTGTTCAGTGAGTCCAGGTCCCTGTTAAGTGGGACAGATGAACCATGTGTTGTGCCAGTCCTGATTACACCTGGCACTCCTCTGTGTATGCAGCCAGTCAGCAGTATGCTTTGTACTGGCATGCACGCTGAAAACATTTAGATGAATAAACAGCACAAAGTTTACCTGCCACTTGCTTCAATGCAACCTGACATGGGGTAATTGCACATTGCTCGATTACAAGGCTAGATTCAACTTTACCCCCAGCGTTTCTCTGCTGCTGCTGCTATTACTTTATAAATAAGTCTACATTCAGTCAATTACTGCAGAGCAGGATGTGTTTGTGTGGCTTCAACTGACTGTTGGTCATAGGTCTCATGTACCAAGGGCAAATCAATGCAGTTAATTGGAGCCAATTAAATACATACTGAAGTATGCAAATAATATCTACCAGAACTCAGTGGACTGTTTGCAGCAAGGCCCTGAAAGTGCAACGTAACTCAGAGAAACATTTGTAAGATGCAAAATAGGCAGATACAACTTCCATCTGATTTTCCTTTCACATCCACTGAAAATAGTAAGGAATTTTATCCTCAGTTTTTTGCTGTTAGGTTGATTCTTAATTTATATCTGAGCTGAATTTAGCAGACAACTGAAATTTAGGTTTCAGGATTCAGGTATTTTACTATAGGCAGCAGTGAGATTATAAAAATATTTTTTACCTAAGTTAATATTCGTATACCCTGGTAAGGACAACAGCCACGAGTAAATCAAGCATGTTAAATGCAATTACACATACTTCTTTTGATGTTCCTCCATGTGAAGCATCACTAATTCCCAAACAGATACCTGCAGGGTCCACTATCAAGAACATCTGCTTTGGACAACGATAAATGAACCATATACACTCACCACTGAACAGACACTTAATTAACTGACAGAAATAGGAAGCAGACAGAAATGCAATTATATATCCAATTTGTCAAGTAAGTTCCAAGCTAAGTAATGCATCAGACATCCACTCAGTGTTGATTCTGGACTTTTATTGCATTTCAACTGCTTGAAAGTTAATTGAAAAATATTGCAGTGATAGCTTTATTTGGTTTTTAATTAATTTCTTCTCTATTCTCATGCCTCCTTATTTTAGATCTTCTTGCTTGAGAACAGCTTCACCACCAGATTTCTGACACCACTCTCCAAAGGCCTTTCCTCATTTTCTAACCCACGGAAGCCATGTATGTAACAAGGTATAGCTCAGCCGGAGGCCAGTGACTAATGACAAGCCATTTAAATTGAGGATATATCATAATTAAGCCTGCCCTGCCCTCACCCACGATCCAGGAAAAATCACTATTCCAGCTGGAGTTTCTCAATCAGTCAGAAAGTGAATCCTATCAATTACCCTGTTGTGTCCTCTTTCACCCTGCCAAATTACCACAACAAGCACCCCCGCCTTCATACACACAATCGCAACTATTTCTCACAACATTGCTAGATCAACTAACTCAGCAGAGTGAGGGAAACTATTTGGCGCAGTTGATAACTTAACCAACAGATTGTAGAATATTTAAACATGTTCTTGCATCCACTTGGCTAGCTGTAATTTTCCTCCTTTGTTGGCATATTTATGGCAACTCTGTCTTTGAACACTTTTATTATTCACTAGATGTTGTTTATTTTATTTTCAAACTAATAGCACCCTTGTGACCAATCGCGAAAAGCAAAGCCTTTAGATAAATGATCAGTCATTGTACAGAAAGGAAGCACGTACCATTTCAAAACAGAAAAAACAAAGCAAAAAATGCATGTGAAGTAGAGCTCTCAGATGTTGTCCCAACTCTCTGTTCCTGATATTCATACCCACTCAAGGTACAATTATTATACTTGCCAGCATCACTCACACATTGACCAATGATCCCTTGAGGACTGCAAACAGATCACAAGTTAGATGAAAGAGCAAAAGATGCCTTCAAATAGTTTTGAAAAATGACGATTGTGAATATACATTATTCTGTTTGTGAGTATACTTTATTGATCCTTGTCAGTGCTCAAAACCTGACCGATTACTAAATACTCTCATCATGGACATCAACAGACCGAAGTTTTGGATTGCTGTTCAGTGGATGTGGTATGATGATTTCCAGAATAACAAAAGAAGAAAACAGCTTTCAATCCCACAACAAAACTGCCTGTAATTCAGTCTTAATGTATTTTACGTTTCATAGAATGGCTACAATTTAGAATAAGCCTATTTGGCCCATCATGTCTGTGATGGATATCTGAAGGAATAATTTTCTTAGTACCACCCAACCCCCCGCCTTTTCCAGAGTCCTGCAAATGTTTTTTTTACTTTTTTACTTTTTGAAAACTTGAAATGACCTTAGCTCCATGACAAGATTCTCCCAAAACACACACTCACCCTCCAACATTATCAGATAATTGACTCATAAGTTTGCACAGAAAAAAGCTACCACCCTAAAAGCCAGCTGTTGCAGGCTTGTGTCACAGTGACTGTGCTCCTATGACATATGCACAAGACCAGAACTTTCTAACCAGGTAGTTATTATCCCATTTTCTCAGATCCCAATCCCTGATTCATGTTTATCAATTGACAGGTTTAATTACAATAGAATCCACTATATTTTCCATCATACAGTTTCTCCTGTATTTATAAAGCCTTAGGCTACAGATTGAATATTTGTTTTCGATTTGTTCATTACCAAAATTATAATTTTGCTCAGATGATTTTATTTTTTTCACATTGGAGAGTTAAGCTAGAATCCCTTTGAAATTGTACAATGTGCAGGCGGGAGAGAAATATTTGCATTGCAAGGGCAGAAATGTGCTGTAGCCATATTTCATAGTATGGTTATGAATCAACATTTGGAGGTTCTGCTTTTTAATTTAGCGCCAAATTGTTCAAAGTCTTGCAGCAGAGCTTCCTGTTTATCCTCATTAATGTCACTGTTAAGGGATGGATAATGACAATTGTCATGCAGGTAGACTGGGAGACTTTGTGGAGTGCCTCAGAGATGGATTCTTAGAGCAGCTGGTGCTGGAGCCGACCAGGGAGAAGGCAATTCTGGATTGGTATTGTGGTAACGAACCAGAATTGGTCAGAGACCTCGAAGTGAAGGAGCCATTGGGAAGTAGTGACCATAATACAATAAGCTTCAATCTGCAATTTGAGAGGGAGAGGGTACAGTCGGAAGTGACAGTACTTCTGTTGAATAAAGGGAACTATGGAGCTATGAGGGAGGAGCTGGCCAAAGTTCAATGGTGCAATACCTTAGCAGGGATGACCCGTGGAGGGACAATGGCAGATATTTCTGTGTATAATGCAGAAGTTGCAGGATCAGTTCATGCCTAAAAGGAAGAAAGATCCTAGGAGGAGGCAGGGGCGGCCGTGGCTGACGAGGGAAGGAAAGAAACATATAAAGTTAAAAGAGAAAAACATAGCAAAGATAAGTGGGAAAACTGAGGACTGGGAAGCTTTTAAAGAGCAACAGAGGATTACAAAGAAAGAAATACGCAGAGGAAAAATGAGGTACGAAGGTAAACTGGCCAAGAATATTAAGGAGGACAGTAAAAGCTTTTTTAGGTATGTGCAAGACAAAAAAATGGTTAGGAC
>NC_057710.1:38960025-38969705 GCF_004010195.1 Chiloscyllium plagiosum
AGTGATCTGGGTGTTCTTGTACACCAGTCAATGAAGGCAAGCATGCAGGTACATCAGGTAGTGAAGAAGGCTAATAGCATGCTGTCCTTTATAACAAGAGGGATTGAGTATAGAAGCAAAGAGGTCCTTCTGCAGCTGTACAGGGCCCTGGTGAGACCACACCTGGAGTATTGTGTGCTGTTCTGGTCTCCAAATTTGAGGAAAGACATTCTGGCTATTGAGGGAGTGCAGCGTGGGTTCACGAGGTCAATTCCTGGAATGGCGGGATTACCTTCCACTGAAAGACTGAAGCGACTGGGCTTGTATATCCTTGAGTTTAGAAGACTGAGAGGGGATCTGATTGAGACGTATAAGATTATTAAAGGATTGGACACTCTGGCAGCAGGAAACATGTTTCTGCTGATGGGTGAGTGCCGAACCAGAGGACACAGGTTAACAAAACGGGATAGAGCATTTAGGACAGAGATGAGGATCAACTTCTTCACCCAGAGAGTGGTGGCTGTGTGGAATGCTCTGCCCCAGAGGGCAGTGGAGGCCCAGTCTCTGGATTCATTTAAGAAAGAGTTGGATAGAGCTCTCAAAGATAGTGGAATCAAGGGTTATGGAGATAAGGCAGGAACAGGATACTGATTAGGAATGATCAGCCATGATCATGTTGAATGGCGGTGCAGGCTCGAAGGGCTGAATGGCCTATTCCTGCACGTATGGTCTATTGTCTATTGTCAATTGAATCCATCTCCTCTCTCTTCAAGTTCTTCTTCAGCCCTGAGGAGAGGTCCTTAACCCTGGCATCTGACAGCTCCGACTTTGGTATTCTCACTGACGGTTGCAGAGAATAGTACCTTTTGGATGTAGGTTTGCTCGCTGAACTGAAAGGTTCATTTTCAGACTAGTTAACATCTTCAGTGGACCTCAGGCGAAGCAATGCTGAAAATTCCTGCTTTCTATTTATATGTTTGGGTTTCTTTGGGTTGGTGATGTAATTTCCTGTGGTGATGTTATTTCCTGTGGTGAAGTCACTTCCTGTTCCTTTTCTCGGGGGGTGGTATATGGGATGAGCAAAACTAACATCATTTACAAAATACTGTGCAAGGACTGTAACAAACACTACATTGGACAAATAGGCAGAAAACTAGCCACAAAAAGACATGACCCTCTGTCACTAGTATCCTCACATACGGATGAAGAAGGACACCATTTCGATTGGGACAGTACATCCATCCTAGGACAAGCCAATAAAGACATGCATGAGAATTCCTAGAAGCATGGCATTCCTACCGGAACTCTATCAACAAACACATTGAGTTAGACCCCCTCTATCACACCCTGAGAAAAGGAACAGGAAGTGACATCACCACAGGAAATTACATCACCAACCCAACAAAACCCAAGCATATGAATAGAAAGCAGGAATTTTCAGCATTGCTTCGCGTGAGGTCCACTGAAGATGTTACCTAGTAAGGTAATGAAACGTCTGGAAATGAACCTTTCAGCTCAGCGAGCAAACCTACATCCAAAACCTCAACCTGAGCTACAAATCTTCTCAAAACTCGCTAAGAATAGTACCTATTCCCCAAATTATATATTATGGCCTACACACTGCATTCTTATTTCCTTGCCCCATTTGAATATCAGGGAGGTGATGGACTAGTGGTAGACTCAGCTAATGTTCTGGGGATCTACGTGTGAATCCGGCTGTGGTCGTGGTGGAATTTGAATTAAATATATAAAAAGTATCTGGAATTAAGAATCCATTGGCAATTGTCGGAAAAACCCATCTAGTTCACTAGGAAATCTACCATCCTCACATGTTCTGGCCTCCATGCGACTCCAGACTCACAGGAATGTGGTTGACCTTCTATTGCTGTCTGAAGTGGCCGAGCAAGCCATTCAGTTGTACTAATTGTGACAAAGCCTCAAAGAAATGAAACCTGATTGCACACTGGCATCAGCCTAGGCACTGGAAAAGACAATGGCAGAAACAGCCCTGTAGATCCTGCAATATCCTCCTTACTAACATTTGGGGGCTAGTCCCAAAATTGGGACAGCTGTCTCACAGACTAGTCAAGTAACAGCCTAGCATAGTCATACTCACAGAATCATACCCTACAGACAATGTCCCAGATACCACCATCATCATCACTGGATATGTCCTGTCCCACCTGTTGGGCACACCCAACAGAGGTGGCAGCACAGTGGTATACAGTCAAGAAGGAGTTGCCCTGGGAGTCCTCAACATTGACTCTGTACCCCATGAACTCTCACATAAAGTTAAACATGGACAAGGAAATCTCCTGCTGATTAACAGGTACTGTCTTTCCACAGCTGTTGAATCAGTACTCCTCCATGTTGAACAATACTCAGAGGAAGCACTGAGGTTGGCAAGGGTACAAAATAACCTCTGGGTGGAGGATTTCAATGTCCACCAAGGTGGTTCAGCATCAGTACTGGGTTTGAGTTATGAAAATAGGCTGGGAAGCTTTTCACTAGGAGAGTAAGAGGTTTAGGAGTTTTATAAAATCATGAGGGGTATAGATAGAATGATTAGCGAGGGTCTTTTCCCTAAGTTCAAAACCAAGGGGCATATTTTTAAGGTGAGAGAAGGAAGTTTTAAAAAGGATGAGGAGCAACTTTTGTTTACACAGGAAATGGTTCATGTGTGGAATGAACTATCAGGGCAGAATGAACTGGACCAGATCAGACCCCCTCAAAATATTTTAAGAAGGTAGCCTAGACCCAAACTTTTTCTTATTTTTAAAGGGAAATGTGATGTGCCTGTTCCAGATACAATACAACTGGTCAAACTACTCAACATTGAGCAAAATAGAATGTATTTAAACACTATGGTTAAATTATAACCAAAGAAAGAGGAACTTAGAATAGCTTAACTCTATTTAAAACTTAACAGAATAGTAGATACAGTAACTATTACTAATTCACTGTTCAAATAAAGTAATATGCCATAAACACCCCTTGGCAAAAGGGAAAATTCAGACACAGATTCTTACATAAAGTTCTCCCATTCAGGAGGGAAAAACATCACAAGAAGATTCAGAGAGGGTAGCAGCCAAGAGTCATTCACTTCCAACTCTGTTGAGACCCCAATAAATCCTGATGCTTCTGAAAAAACAAAACCCAGGAATCTAGATCTGTGAGAGCAGGCCACACCCCTTCAGGCTGCATAAAAACAAATCCAAGGTCTCCCAAGACAGATCTTCACCTCTGCCTTACAACCTCTCTTCATAAAAAAGGACAAAACAACCTTTAAAGCCACTGCATTATCACAAAGTGGTGGATGCAGTTACAACATTTCTAAGATATTTGAATAAGTACATGAATAGGAACCGTTTGGAGTTATATAGGCCAAATACAGACAAGTGGGACTAGTTCTGTTTGGAAACATGGTCAGCATGGACTAGTCGGTCTGTTTCCATGCTGAGGTGTATGACTCTATGACTCTAATAATCGAGCTGGGCGGGTCCTAAATGATATAGCTGCTATACTGGGCCTGTGGCAGCTGTTGAGGGAACCAACAAGAGGGAAAAACATATTGACCTCATCCTTACCAATCTGTCAGCTGCAGATGCATCTGTCCATGACAATATCAGTAAGAGTGACCACCGCATAGTCCTTGTCAAGACAAAGTCCTGTCTTCACAATTAGAATAACCTCCATCAGGTTGTGTGGCACTATCATCATGCTAAATCATGATTTGAAGATGTCGGTGTTGGACTGGGGTGCACAAAGTTGAAAATCACACAACACCAGGTTGTAGTCCAATAGGTTTAATTGGAAGCACTAGCTTTCGGAACGCTGTCAACCACCTGATGAAGGAGCAGCGCTCAGAAAGCTAGTGCTTCCAATTAAACCTGTTGGACTATAACCTGGTGTCATGCTAAATCAGACAGACTTCGAACAGTAAATCAAGACTGGCTATCCATGAGGAACTGTGGGCCATCAACAGCAGCAGAATTGTACTCCAGCGTAATCTGCAACCTCATCACCATCAAGTCAAATGAGATGTCAACCTAGTGACACTACCAAATAGTACTATTTGCATGGCGAACAAGTATAAGCAGTAAGTAATGGACAGCACTAAGCGATCCCATTAGCCAACGGATCAGATCTAAGCTCGGCAGCCCTGCCACATCTAATCGTGAATGGTGATAGACAATTTAACAACTCACTGGGGGAGGAGGCTCCACAAATATTCCCATTCTCAATGATGGAAGACATACAAAAGATATGGCTGAAGCTTTCACAGCAATCTTGAGCCAGAAGTACTGAATGGATAATCCATCTCCTTCAGTAGTCCTCAGCATCACAGAGTTGAGAGTATCTTGCTGGAGAAACACAGCAGGTCAGGCAGCAGCTAAGGAGCAGGAAAATCGACGTTTCAGGCCAGAGCCCTTCATCAGGATGCTGCCTGACCTGCTGTGCTTTTCCAGCAATACACTCTCAACTCTGATCTCCAGCATCTGCAGATCTCTCTGTCTCCTCAGCATCTCAGATACCAGTCTTCAGCCAATTTGATTCATTCCACATGGTATCAAGAAACAGTTGGAGGCACTGGATATTGCCAAAGCTATGGTCCCTGACGACATTCCAGCAATAGTACTGAAGACTTGTGCTCCAGAACTTGCCGGTCTCCTGGCCAAGTTTTTCCAGGACAGTTGCAACACCAGCATATATCAGACAATGTAGAAAATTGCTCAAGTATGTCCTACACATACAAAACCGAATAAATCCAACCTGCCCAATTATCATCCCATCAGTCTAATCTTGATCATCAGTAAAATGATGGAAGGTGTCATCAACAGTGCTATCAAGCAGCAGTGCTAATAACCAGCTTAGTGACACCCAGTTTGGGTTCTGCCAGCGTCACTCAGCTCCTGACTTCATTATAGCCTTGGTCCAAACAGAGCAACGAGGGAAGCCATAGCTTTGTCTGATATCCAGACCTCATGGAAGACCTCAACCAAGCTGTAAACTTAACAGACTGGTGTTGCCAGTTTGATCGGTACCAGATAGACACTGGTACCGATCACTCAGAAGCCTACTAAATATCAGATAAAGGTGTTCCTGTTTCCAGTTGGCAGCTGCTCCAGTGATATTATAAAACAGGGACTTGATATGAAAATTGTCAATCATGACAACGTCATTAGCACCTTTGATTCATACTTCAGCAGTCAAGGTGGCAATCTCAGATCACAAAAAAAATCAGCATGGACTCCTGGGGGCTCTGCAGTAAAGTTTGATCTTTTTTCTACCAATCTCTACTGCACTAAGATAAGAAGGTACCAGCAGAACAAGAAGCCAGAGGGCATAGGCACTGTCATTGTTTCATGTCCATATTGTGGCTAGAAAACAGTCCAGCAAGCCACAGCCAGTCCAGTGTTGAGTGCCACGCATGCTGCCACAGCAGTCACTGTTTTATTTTAAGGCAGTTTGCCAAAGCAGCAACGGAAGATTTCCAGAAGCAGTATAAATGTTTAAAAATTGTAGACTCAAGATGATATCTTGTCTGCAGATATCATGGTTAATAACAAAGAAACTAATTTAAATTTGATTACAGGATTACGCATATCCATTCTTTCAGACTTAATATCATGTTCGAACCTAAATTTCTCCAACTAACTTGCATCCAAGTTCAGGAATAATTCTGATGGAATTGAGTGAGCAGGTGCAAGCTACAGTTTATTACAAGGTGAGAGGTTACCAATATTCTGTATATCATTCTTAATCATCACTGTTTTTTTTAGGCAGAGAGAGATGTTTGTGTGGCTTTCAATCTTCTATATTTTGTAGTTGCAGCAAACATTGAAGGTGACTCATTACACAATGAATCAGACTATATGGAAGAAATGTCATTGCTCAGTTCATAGGAAGGTCTTGAAAATCTTTCATCTCTCTTTGGTGGAAGACTAGAAGAAGTGGGAAAGAAAGGGAGAAAATGACTAGCCACACAAGAACATTATCGGCCTTGATTTTCCCCTCCAGGAGAGTGCAAGAAAAGAGAGATGCAACTGGCATCGATGTTTTGGAGAAAGAGGTCTTGAACATCATCACCCTTTCAAGACAGTATAAATGACAAATTTTAACAACAACTCTTGTTGTCTCTTTTGCAGACAATCTGTGTTTATTGCAGATGACGATAAAGAAGTGAATCAGTCAACTCATGCCACTGAAGACAACAATGCTCTACAGCCACCGCCTTCATTGGCAGAAATAAACGGTGTATGAAATAAGCTTGTAACAATGAGCAAAGAACATCAAGCTGAAATTAATACATTCAAAGGCAAACATGAAATTTCAGCAACAACTACCAAATGGTAGCTCAGCAACTGAAAGCTACCAGTGAAAACATGTCAAGCGAATGAGCCTCAAGTTCAAATTGGAATCAAGTCAATATTGAAAACTCAGAGGTTATTTTTCTGTGGAAGTGTAAACTAGAGTCTACAACTGAATCTCAAGTTTCTTTCAGTATAGAGCAAATTTACAATTTACAGGCCCAGAGAAGTTCCTTAGAAACGCTTAAAGCTTAAAGTCCAAAATTAGAGGGCACAGGTTTAAGATAAGAGAGTAAAGATTTTAAAAAGATCTGAGGGGTAACTTTTTCACACAGAGAGTGGTGAGTGTATGGAACAAGTTACCAAAGGAGATGGTGGAGGCAGGTGCCATTACAATATTTAAAAGGTATCTGGATGGGTATATGAATAGGAAGAGTTTAGAGGAATATGGGCCAAATACTGGCAAATGGGACTAGGCAAGATTGGGATGCCTGGTTGACATGGACAAGTTGGACCAAAGGGTCTGTTTCCCTGCTGTATGACTCTATGATTGAGCATCAAATGCAACATCATAATATTAAAATTAAGCAAGATTTCGAATAATGCATGTATCTAAGAGAGACTAAAGAGTTAAAAATCACAGCTATTGACACTATCAAGCAACAAAGAAAGATTCACACACTACAAATGGTTGAACATTGGAAATTAGCAAACTACAGAGAGTGTAAATTTTATACCACATCTAAAGAGATTAAAAGGTCATCATTAGAAAATGATGGTCACAGAGAAAGAAGCACGAAGGACTGTCTTGACATGCTTCTGCATGGTGTAAGCAATTAATAAAAGATTGTCAGTTTGCATTAGCATGGTTATGGAATCATAGAGTCATAGATATCTATAGTATGAAAAAAAGCACTTCAGCCCTGGTCATCTGTACTGGTCAAAAACAACCACCTAACTATTCTAATCCCATTTTCTAGCAGTTGGCCCACAGTGTTGCATGTCTTGACAAAAAGCACAACTAAACACTTCTTAAATGTTATAATGCTTTCTGCTTCTACTACCATTACAGGAGGTGAGTTCCAGCTTCCCACCACCCGCTGGGTGAAAAAGCTTTTCCTTACATCTCCTATAAACCTTCTGCCCTTTACCTTAAATTTATGCCCCTGGTCATTGATTCATGTATTAAGGAGAAAAGCTTCTTCCTGTCTACCCCATCTATGCCCCTCAGCATTTTAAACATCTCAATCATGTCCCCTTTTAATTTCCTCTGCTCTAAGGAAAACAATCCCAACCTGTCCAGTCTCTCTTCATAACTAAAACTCTCCAACCCAGGCAGCATCCTGGGAAATCTCCCTTGCACTTTCTCCAGTATTATCACATCCTTCCTTCCTATAAGGTAGCATTCTAAAATATCCAGTTCTCATCTGTCCAGGTCTACCCTGGTCTTCGTACTTGTATGTCTGGTACTGCAGGGAGGACAAATTTGTTTTTTACTTGAAAAGCTTTGCTTCTTCTGAAATACATCTGAAAATTGGAGACTTACAACTTCTCTTTTTTTTCAAGGAACCACTGTGTTCAGCCGAAAGGACTGAAATTTGAACATGTGAATAATCTTTTGAATTTCTACTGTTTACCAAAAAACATTCTTTGCTTGTGGAATCTATCAATTTGTGTGTGCATGCATGCATGGTTATGAGGTGCTGTGTAAATAACCATTATCTTTTCTTCTGAGTTAAAATTTAAATCTCCAGGTTACTTCCAGTGCCATACACCACTGTAGGAATGGGATGAAAGTGTTACTGAAGGGATGTTGTAGGAAGGAGGGTTTTAGATTTTTGGATCATTGGGACTGCTTCTGGAGTAGGTGGGACTATATAAACTGGACAGGATGCATCTGAACAGGAATGGGTCCAATATCCTTGCTACGAAGTTTGCTCAGTGCAAGGTAAGGCAGATGAACTGAGAGCATTGATCAGCATGTGGACATATGATATTTTTGCCATCACTGAAACATGGTTGTAGGAGGGGCAGAACTGACAGCTCGACTGGCAGCTGCAAGGGTATAGACAGTTAAGGTGTGATAGCAGGGGATGTAAATGAGGTGGGGACGTTGCATTATTCATAAAGGAAACCATCACTGCAGTAATGAAGGAGGACATCAAGGGTCTTCAAAGGAGGCCATCTGGGTAGAGCTTAGAAAGACAAAGGGGGCAATCGCTTCACTGGGATTATACTACAGGTCTCCCAACAGTCAGAAGCAGATAGGTGAGCAGATATGTAGGCAAACCATAGACAGGTATGAGGGGAATTGGGTTATAATAGTTGGCAGTTTCAACTTTGATAACATTAACTGGGATCACCTTAATGTGAAAGAATTGTACAGACTGGAATGTTTAAAGTGCATCCAGGACAGCTTTACGTGCAAGTAAGCAGAAAGTCCGACAAGAAATGGGGCAATGCTTGACATAATCCTGAGGAATGAAGCTGATCAATTTGGTTGAAGTGTCAGTGGGTGAGCATTTTGGAGATAGTGACCATAACTCTGTAAGTTTCTAAGTCATTATGGAAAGGGATACAAGTAGTGCAGATGTTAAGTGTCTCAAGTGGAGAAAGGCCATATTTCAGTATCATTAGACAGCATCTGGCAAACTTAGTTCAGGAGCAGCTACTTCCAGGTAGGCTTACATTTGGTAAGTGAGAATCATTTAAAGATTGTATAGTGAGAATTCAAGGCCAGCACGTTCCCCTAAGATTGAAGGTAGCAAGTCTAGGGAACTCTGAATGTCAAGGAATATTGAATGTTTGATAAAGAAAAAGAAGGGAGCGTATGTCAGGTTCAATGTGTTAAATGTAGAGAGTGTAAGTGGAGTGGTGGGGTAGCGGGAGTGCTTAGAAACAAAAATCAGGAGAACTAAGGGACAACAAAATATCTTTGGCAGATGAAATCAAGAAAACCGCCAAGGTTTTTCATAACTATATTAATAATAGGATTACCAAGGAAAGTGTGGGACCAATTACTGATCAAAGGGGCCGTCTGTGTGTTGAGTCAGTGGGCATGGGTTAGACCCTTGATTACAAATGAAAGGCGTTTGATAAGGTTCCCCATGGTAGGCTACTTCAAAAAATATGGAGGTATGGCATGGAGGGTAAGTTGGAGGTTTGGATTAGGAATTGGCTGGCTGGAAGAAGATAGAGGGTAGTAGTTGATGATAAAGGTTCATCTTGGAGTGCCGTTACTAGCAGTGTTCCGCAAGGATCTGTTTTGGGACCATTGCTGTTTGTCATTTTTATAAATGACCTGGAGGAGGGGCTAGAAGGTTGGGTGAGCAAGTTTGCGGATGATACGAAAATCTGTGGAGTTGTTGACAGTGAGGAAGGATGTATCAG
>NC_057710.1:38972764-38976907 GCF_004010195.1 Chiloscyllium plagiosum
TAACCTCAGCCCAAACTACCTCATATGGCGAGTCTTCATCCATCGTCCTTTCCACCGCTGTAATACTATCTTTGACAAGCAATGCCACACCTCCCCCTCTTTTACCCCCATCTCTGACCCTACTAAAACATTTAAATCCTGGAACCTGCAACAGCCAATCCTGTCCCTGTTCTACCCATGTCTCCGTAATAGCCACAACATCAAAGTCCCAGGTACCAACCCACACTGCAAGTTCACCTACCTTATTTCGTATACTTCTTGCATTGAAGTATACACACTTCAAGCCACTTTCCTGTTTCCAGGCACCCTCCTTTGAGATTTATGCCATGTTCCTAACCTCCCTACACTCCAGATCCTGCACCCTAAAGCTACAGTCTAGGTTCCCATGCCCCTGCAGAGTTCGTTTGTTCAGGAATAGTCAGCATGGATTTGTTAGAGAGAGATCTTGTCTGAATAATTTAATTGAGCATTTTGTAAAGGTGACTAAATATATTGATGAGGGTATTGCCATTGATGTAGTTTACATTGACTTCAATAGGCCTTTGGCAAGATCCCAAATGTTTTTGACCAGCATAGATGCAATGGGCTGAAGGGCCTTTTTTGTGCTCTATATCTCAAAGCCTCTGATTCTATGGAAGACTGGTCTAAAAGGTAAGAACCCATGGAATCCATAGCAAGTATGCAAACTGGATTCAAAATTGGCTTGCAGGTAGAATGTGAAGGGTGATGTTGCTTTATTAATTGAAAGCCTGTGACCAGCAGTCTACCACAGGGGGTTCGATGCTGGACCCTTGTTATTTGTTTTGTAAGTTAACCACGTGGATGTGAATGCCGAAAGTATGATTAGTAAGTTTGCAGATACCATGAAAATTGTTGGTTCTTTTCAGTGAGGAGGATAGTCTCAGGTTACAGTCAGATACAACATCTGCAGTCCTCATTTTCTCCTATGGTCAGATATAGATCGGCTCGTAAATTGGGCAGAGCAATGGCAGATGGAATTTAACCCAGGTAAGTGTGAGCTGATACATTTTGTGAGGTCTACTAATGGATGAATATACACAATGATTGGTCGGTCCATAAGGAGTACTAAGGAGCAAAGGAGCATTGATGTACAAATCCACAGATCCCTGAAGGAGTCAGCGCAGGTAGATAGGGTAATAAAGAAGGATTCTTGCCTACATGAGCTGGGGTGTACAATATAGGAGCCAGGAAGTCTTGTTGTAATTTTAGAAAACATTGGCTAAGCCTTAGATGGAATACTGTGTGCAGCTCTGGTCACTACATTATCAGAAGGACATGATTGCACTGGAGAGAGTGTAGAGGAGCTTCACCTGGATGTTGCCTGGGATGAAAAGTCTCAGTTATGAGGAGAGACTGGACAGACTGGGTGTGTTTTCCTTGGAGCAGAGGAGGCTGAGGGGTGATCGGGTTGAGGTTTACAAAATTATGAGAGGCACAGACAGGGTGGATCGTGAGAAGTTTTTTTCCCCATGGCAGACTTGTCTAAGACCAGAGGACTAATGTTTAAGATGAGGAGTAAGTGTTTTCGAGGGAATCTCAGGAAAAGTTTGTTCACCCAGAGGGTGGTAGAAACGTGAAACATGCGGCATGGGAGATCGGTGGAGGCAGGTTCTCTCACAACATTTAAGAAGGTTCATGGAGTTACTTAAAATGCTTTGGATAAGTGCAGGCCAATGGGATTAGTACAATTTATTGTTTGCTGGTTGTCATGGACATGATGGAACAAACATCTGTGACTGTATGACGCTATGACTCTGAACTAAACACCTGCTTCACGTTTATTATTCAAAATCACACCAAGCAAGTCTATTAGAATCATAGAGTCATAAAGATGTACAGCATGGAAACAGACCCTTCAGTCCAACTCATCCATGCCGACTAGATTTCCCATCCCAATCTAGTCCCACCTGCCAGCACCTGGCCCATATCCCTCCAAACCCTTCTATTCATATATCCACCCAAATGTCTCTTAAATGTTGCAATTGTATCAGCGTCCACCACATCCTCTGTCAGCTCATTCCATACACGTAACACCCTCTGTGTGAAAAGGTTGCCCCTTAGGTCTCTTTTATGTCATTCTGCTCTCACTCTAAACCTATGCCCTCTAGTTCTGGACTCCCCAACCCCAGGGTAAAGACTTTGTCTATTTACCCTATCCATGCCCTTCATAATTGTGGATACCAGAGATTGGAGGTAAAATTGGTCAGAGATCC
The DNA here is from genome assembly GCF_004010195.1 of Chiloscyllium plagiosum. Lineage (NCBI taxonomy): Eukaryota > Metazoa > Chordata > Chondrichthyes > Orectolobiformes > Hemiscylliidae > Chiloscyllium > Chiloscyllium plagiosum. The sequence goes on from NC_057710.1 coordinate 38,974,999, forward strand.
CTAATTTCTATCCTTCCATGAGAGATCTTACACTTTGATTTTCTTTCGGACACAGTGGGTGGCTCTCAACTACCTCCAAGATCCTTTATCCTCCCACTGGTCTCATTATGCTCCCATACTTAGTGGGACAATGAAACTTTTATCCTATTTCATCTACTCCTTGATAGTTGGCCTACTGGTCCTGTTGATGTCCTAGTAAATAAGAGATCCTGTGGACATGGTCTCAGCTCTCACCATTTCAGGTGGTGGAATTTGAATTCAATTAATACCTGGAATTGGAATTTCAATATTGGACAATGAAAACATGAATTTTTCTTACAATTAACAAGGAAACATTGTCAATTGTTTCAAAAGTCTATCTAGTTCATTACTGCCCTTTAGGGAAGGAAAACTGTGATAGGGTTACCTGATAATCTTAAGTAAAATACTGCAAATGCTGGAAATCTGAAAGAAAAAGAGAAAATGCTGGAGAAACTCAGCAGATCTGACAGCATTGTAGAAAGAAAACAGAGAAAATGCTTTGACTCCAGTGAGTCTTCTTCAGAGAAACAAAGTTAAAGTTTCAAGTCTGATATGATTCCTGTTTAGAAACTAAAAGTTCCTGACTTCATTACAGTCTTGGTTCAAACATGGACAAAACAGTTGAATTCCAGAAGTGAGATGAGAGAGACTATTCTTGATATCAAATATAGCATCAAGGAGCCCTCGCAAAAATGAAGTCAATGGGAATCAGAAGGAAACGCAATGCAGGCTGGAGTCACACATGATACAAAAAAAGATGATTGTGGTGGTTGAAGGTCAGTCATCTCAATTCCAGGACAACTCTGCAGAAGTTCCTCAGGGTAGTGTCCTAGGCCCATCCATCATCAGTTGCTTCATCAATGATCTTCCCTCCATTGTTGCACAATCCTCAACAACATTCAGCAACATCTGTTATACAAGGCAAAAGTCAGGACTGTGATGGAGTACACCCCACTTACCTGGATGGGAGCAGCTCCAACAACACTCAAGAAGCTTGACACCATGCAGGACAAAGCAATGTGCTTGATTGGCACCATATCCACACCCTCACGACCAAGGGTCAGTAGGAGCAATGCGTACTATCTATCAGATACACTCTAACATTCAACAAGGTTCTGTAGACAGCATCTTCCAACACACAACTGCCACCATCTAGAAGATTAAAAGGAGCAGATACTTGGAAACACTATTAACTGCATGTTTCTGTCCAAGCTACTCAACATCCCAACCTGGAAACTGATCGACATACTTCAGTTTTACTGATTTAAAATGTTTGAACTCAATCCCTAATGATATTGCAGATCATCTGGCACAAAATAGACTGCAGAGGTTCAAGAAGGCAGCTCACCACTACCATCTCAAAGACATGAGTAATGGATAGTAAATGCTGGTCCAACCAGTGATGCCTACATCCAATGAAAACATTTTACAAAAACCTTAATTGAGAAAGTGCTATGCATCCACCATCGTTCGAAGAAATGTCTTCTAGTTATTGTCCAGCTTGACTTGGCTCTGATATTAACACTTTTCCCACTTATTCTACATTCTCCCAATAACAGAAACTCTCTCTTTATCTTTAAGTTTGCAGATGACACCAAAATTGGAGGTTAATGGACAGCAAAGAGGGTTACCTCAGATTAAAACAGGATCTTGACCAGATGGGACAATTGGCTGAGAAGTGGCAGATGGAGTTTAATTCAGATAAATGCGAGGTGCTGCATTTTGGGAAAGCAAATCTTAGCAGGACTCCTGCACTTAATGATAAAGTCCTAGGGAGTGTTGCTGAACAAAGAGACCTTGGAGTGCAGGTTCATAGCTCCTTGAAAGTGGAATCGCAGGTAGATAGGATAGTGAAGAAGGCATTTGGTATGCTTTCCTTTATTGGTCA
>NC_057710.1:38977054-39027665 GCF_004010195.1 Chiloscyllium plagiosum
GTGTATGGAATGAGCTGCCAGAGGATGTGGTGGAGGCTGGTACAATGGCAACATTTAAGAGGCATTTGGATGGGTATATGAATAGGAAGGGTTTGGAGGGATATGGGCCAGCTGCTGGCAGGTGGGACTAGATTGGGTTGGGATGTCTGGTCGGTATGGACGGGTTGGACCGAAGGGTCTGTTTCCATGCTGTACATCTCTATGACTCTATGACTCTATCAACCCAATCAGGTCATTTCAAAATCTTTAAAAAACTGAATTACATCACCCCCACATATTCAATATTCCATGGAATACAAGCGAAGTTGTTGCAATCTCTGCTCATTACTGAACCCTTGGAGTTCTGGTAAATTCAATTTGGTGAACTAGGTTGTACAACATGGATGTTTGAAATTAGGAACCAAACTAGAAATTGCTGGAAAAGCTCAGCAGGTCTGGCAGCATCTTTGGAGAGAAATCAGAGTTAATGCTTGAGTCCAGTAATCTTTCCTCAGAACACACTGCAGAACTAGCAAGTTTTGAGAAGATTTCTAGCTCAGGTTGAGGTTCTGGATGTAGGTTTGCTGGCTGAGCTAGAAGGTTTATTTTCAGATGTTTCGTCACCATACTAGGTAACGTCTTCAGTGAACCTCCAGATGAAGGACTACTGATGATTCCTGCTTTTTATTTATAACATATAAATAGAAAACAGGAATCATCTGCAGTGCTTCATGCAGAGGCTCACTGAAGGTGTTATCTAGTATGGTGATGAAATGTCTGAAAATGAACATTCCAGCTCAGCCAGCAAACCTACATCTATATTGTAGAGCTAGATTTTCTTCCTTCCTCGGCCAACATTCCTTTCTAAGATGTACTGCTCAGAACTATAATCAGTGTTGCAGATGTTAACTAACTGGAGTGTTGTATAGCTTTAGGTCCTCTAGTTATAAAGGCTAACATTTCATTAACCTTTTTAATTATTACTGTACCTGACTGTCATATTTAATTACTGCAAACTCTTTGGATCAACACACTTCCTTGCTTTCACTACTTTTAAAATATTCAGAACTATCCTTTGTTTATTGAAACCAAGCGGCCTCTCATTTGCCTCTATTGAAATACATTTGCCATGGTTTATTAACCAAGAACTCTGCAGACAGCTCTGCCTCTATGTGCCTAATTTTGCCACAGACTAGCATTGTTGAAACACAGAGGGTTAACATTGATAGGAATTCAGTTGTTTTACCACTGCTGCCTGTGCAAATCACTCAAGGTGAATGTCCTCTTTATGGAGTAATTTACCTTCAATGGGAACTCAAAATTCAACAAATTGGCAAATCTAAAGATAAAGCAAAGAGGCAACATGAAAAATTACACAGCATATTCAATGGAATGTGCAGAAATATAATTCCATTTAGAAACATTTTCAGTGATGAAAACAACAGAAGGCATTTCATTGTAATTGAATGAAAGTAACCTCAAATTCAGTGAAATAATTTACAATCACTGACGATTAGTAACCACTTTTCTTTCCCCATTGTTTTCATTACTTTATTGAAGTACAGTTTAAATGATAATGGCAGTACTTTGGAAACTCACTTGTGATCATTGTTCACAGGTAGACATAAAATAGGCATGTCAGCAAGGTGTTCACATTGGATCACATTGTTACTACATCAAGTCCTGTTTGACTATCCACACAAAAATACTTATCAGCAGTTGTCATGGGCTAATGATTTAAAGGGAGATGGATTGTCATCCTTCCTAGCCTAGGAGTGCTGAGGCAATTCGTACCAGCTATTATAGCTTAAGATCAGCTTACTCTTCAAATAGTCTCAACAGAATCAAAAGCAGTATCGGTGACCATGTAAGAGTGGCTCCTGCATTCTCCAAGTGCCTAGGTTTTCCTAGAGCAGGACGACACTAAAAATCGAGTTCAATTCAGGATGATCTAAAGAATGCTACCAAACCTGGTTTCATTAGAATTGTTCAACAGTTATAATACAGAACGAGGCCCATTGTGCCCAGACCAGATCAGTACACAGCCATTCCTTCACTCTTTCCCCAGTCATGCATTTTTTTTCAGTCCCCTGGCCATCTTTTTTGAGGTCAAAATCAAATCTGACTGGAATTTAGAAGAATGAGAGGAGATTTGATGTAGGTGTATAAGATGCTAAAGGGGATTGACAATGTAGATATAGAAAGGATGTTTCCTCATGCAGGATCCTTCCACATCTGATAGAGATTTTCCTGCACCTCCTCACATGTCATCTACTGTGTCCGTTGCTCTCGATGTGGTTTCCTCTACATTAGGAAGACAGGACGCCAACTTGTGGAACATATCAGAGAATGTCTCTCGGACACACTCACTAAACAACCCCAATGCCTTGTGACCAAACACTCTGCCAAGGACATGCGAGTCCTGGGCTTCCTTCACTACCAAATTTAGCCACCCGACTCCTGGAGGAAGAATGCCTCATCTTCCGCCTTAGGACCCTCCAACCACTTGTGATCAATGTCGATTTCACCAGGTTCCTCAATTCCCCTCCCCCCACCTTATCTTATATCCAACCCTCCAATTCAGCATCCTCCTCCCCAACTATCTACTCCAACCTATCACCATCATCCCCTACCTTCATCTACCTATCACATTCCCAGCTATCTTCCACAACCCCATCTCCCTCCCATTTATCTCTCAGCCCTCTTTGGCATCCCTCCTCATTTGTGATGAAGAGTTTATGCTCGAAACATCGTCTCTCCTGCTTCTCGGATGTTGTCTGACCAGCTGTGCTTTTCCAGAACCACACATTTTGTCTAATTGTGGAACAATGATATATCGTTGTTTAGGATAAGGTGAAGCAGATTGAAAACAGAATTGAGGAGGATTGTGAATCTGTGAAATTCACTACTCCAGAGTGTGGTGGATGCTGGGACGTTAAGAGAATTTAAGGAGGAGGTAGGGAGATTTTTAATTAGTAACATGTTGAAGAGTTACGGAGAGCAGCTTGGAAAATGAAGTTGAGACTGAGTTGAGATCAGCCGTGATCGTATCAAATGGCGGAGCAGGCTCATGGGGTTGAATTGCCTGATCCAGTTTGGAGTTCCTATGTTCAAATGTCAGCGGGAGTTCAGCTGCTAGTGCTCTTGGGTCTGAGTCACAAGGCTTTGGACACAAGTCCCAATCCAGAGCTGGCTTTCCAATGCAACACTGAGGCAGCATTACATCGCTCGAGGTGAAACCAAGGCCTGAGGCTGGATGCTACCTGCTCCTGCCGATTGGTTGGTTGGGTGGCTAGCCCATTACCTCCACACTCATCCTAAAGTACAGAGGGTCAGAGGGCACAGAAAGAGCAGCCCACCTACCACATGTAAATAAATAATTAAGGGACAATTAAGCTTGCTAAAAGCTCATCCAATCCCAGTTAGCCCACAGCATAAAGTGATTCCCATTAACAAGAGTGGGATTCCCTTTTTTTTTAAGAGCTTGAAATGTCAGGAAGGGATAATATCTTCTTGGGATTGCCTATTCTGACACTGGCACCTGCACTGGAAGATGGTAGCTCCTTTCTTCAGCTAATAGCCAAAGCCACCAACTTCCCCACTCTGCTTTTTTTCTCCACTTCCTTACGATCCCCTCCCTCCCAGCCCCATAGGCTCAGCATACTGCTGAATCCATTGGACCTGAGACCCATTGGCAGCACTCACTACAGAGTTCAGGTGCTATTGGCACAGCTGGAGTTGCTGACCAATCAGATTAGCCAGAGGCAATAAAAAAACTATAGACGCTGGAATCCAAAATAGACAAGCAAGAGGCTCAAAGAATACAGTGAGCCAGGCAGCATCAGGAAATGGAAAAGTTAACATTTCTGGTCTAACCCTTCTTCAGACCAGCAGTTCTGTGGGGCAAGACTTGCTTACAGTGAAAGGGCAAGGGTCCCATTTGATTGAGGATTATGTGGGGAATGGTCAGACTGAAGAGCAAGCAGCTGGTCCCCTTAGTCGAAGGGCCAGTAATCAAGGGGCACAATTTTAAAGTGAGAGGAAGGAGTTTTAGAGGAGATTTGAGGAAAAAAGTTTCACCAGAGTGCCAGAGGTCTGGATTGCACTACCCAGGAAGTTAATTGAGGCAGGAAATTTCACAATCTTTAAAAAGTACTTCGATATGCACTTAAAGTTTCAAAACCTTCAAGGCAGTAAGCCTAGTGCAGTAAAGTGGGACTACTTTAGGTAGCAGTATATTTTTGGCAGTGCAGATTTGTTGGGCCAAAGAGCCTCTTCTGTTTAACTCTATGATACATCAGGTGTGCTCAACCACAGCAGGTGATGGCTTTAGGGTCGGCTTGTTGTTATCATGAAAGCTTGCCACTGACTTTTCATCTGGGGTTAGGGATATGTGGGGGTCAGCCATCTGCCCATGACCACCAAAACCAACATCCCCCACCTGGATCATTTTCTTCCCCTCATCTACCTGTTTCAGTGGATGTAAAATATCCCATAGTTGGCTGAGGAGCTGTCCTTGGTGTCCTGACCAGTGGTTAATTCTCAATGCCTAATAATCGATACCACAAAAACATCTCTATGGTCCTGATCATATCACTGTTTCTGAGTGATGGTTGTGCACAACTTTGCTGTTGTTTGCACTGTACATCAGTGTGTATACTTCTCTATCAGCAATGAAATGCTTCCAGACATAGGAACAGTATAGAAATGTTTTTCACCCGGAGAATCTTTAGAATCATAGAATCGCTGCAGTGTGGAAACAGGCCCTTCAGCCCAACAAGTCCACACTGACCCCTCTGAAGGGTAACCCACCCAGACCCATTCCCCCTACCCTATATTTAGCCCTGACTAATGCACCTAGCCTGAACACTATGCGCAATTTAGCATGGTCAATTCACGTAACCTGCACATCTTGGACAGTGGAAGGAAACCAGAGCACCCGGAGAAAACCCACGCAGACACAAGGAGAATGTGCAAACTCCACACAGACAGTTTCCTGAGGTGGGAATCAAACCGGGTCCCTGGCACAGTTAGGCAGCAGTACTAACCACTGAGCCATCGTGCAGCTCTACATGAAAATTATAGAAAGGATGTTATTGCAGTGGAGAGGGTGCAGAGGAGATTTACCAGGATGTTGCCTGGACTGGAGGTCTTGGGTTATGAAGAGAACTGGGCAGATTGCAATTGTTTTCCAGATTGCAGAGGAAATTGAGAGGGGACATGATTGAGACATTTAAGATTATGAGGCGCGTCAATAGGATAGACAGGAAGACGATTTCTCAGTATTGGAGGGTTCAATGATGGGGGAGATAAATTTTAAAAAGAGGCAGAGGTTTAGAGGAGATGGGAGGAAAACCTTTTTCATCCAGTGGTTGGTAGGAATCTGGAACTCACTGCTTGTAAGGTGGTAGAGACAGAATACCCCTCAGCATTTACGAAGTATTTAGATGTGTATGTGATGCTAAGGCATACAAGGCTATGGGCCAAGTGCTGGAAAGTGGGATTAGAACAGTTAGGTGTTTGTTTTTAACCTGATTAGATGTACTTGGCCAAAATACTTTTTTTCTGTGCTGTAGATAGAAGAATAGCATATAGGAACAGAGGAACAGGAGCAAGCCATTCAGGCCCTCTAGGCTGTTCTACCATTCAATGAGATCATGGCTGATAGAAAAAAATTGAAAAGGAATGCTGACAGACTAAGTAAATGAATAAAACCGTGTCAGATGAAATTCACCTCAGCAGGTGTGAGGTTATCCATTTTGGACTGACAAAGGATAGATCAGGTACTTCCTAAATGATACAAAGTTAAATATAGTGCATCTCCAAAGAGACTTGGGGATTCAGATGCATAGATGTTTAAAAATCTCACAAGCAGGCACAGAAAAGAATCAAGAAAGCTAATGGAATACTGGCCTTAAGTATAAGGATGTAGAAGTTATGCTGCAGTTATTCAGAATCCTGGTTACATCCCATTTTGAGTACTATGAGCAGATCTGGGCATTACACCTTAGGGAGGACATATTGGCCTTGGAGGAAGTACCGTTTGATTTATAAGAATGATACTTGATTTCAGAGGTTAATTTGTGAGGAGTGGTTATACAAATTAGGCCTGATTTTTTTGGAATTTAGAAGAGTTAAGGGCTGATCTGATCAAAGTCTTCAATCAGGAATGTTGAAAGCTTTTGCTCGAAATGTTGATTCTCCTGCTCCTCGGATGCTGCCTGACCTGCTGTGTTTTTCTAGCATCACACTCTCGACTCTGATCTCCAGCATCTGCAGTCCTCACTTTCTCTTATAGTTATTTCAGTCAACCTGTTCAGACATGTTTGGACACAGATCCAACGCAGTTGGGATATGAACCCAACATCCTGACTCAGAGGTAGGAATATTACAGCCGTGCCAATAACAACTCCTTCACCAATGCCATGTACAATTATTGTGAAACATCCCTAGCTTGGTGTTCCATGCAACAATAAACAATAATGCAAGTTGTAAAGCATGCTCAGAAAGTCAAGAACAGAGGTAGAGAATTGATAGTATTCAGGAGGAAGTTCCAGGGAGAATGCCCATAAATACTTTGTTGCAGATAATGTAACACAAGAATGATGATGCAAATTAATCACATGCCCTTCACATTTCAACCAGCTCCAACTTCCCAAAGCTCCACCTGTTTCATGTGTCCTGCAGTTGCATTCAGAATTCTTATTCTCAATTTTTTTCAAAGGCCCATCTTATTGATCTCTTTCTGTATATGCATACGAACCTGCGTTCCTTTCCTCTGACAGCAGGCGTCTCCTTATCACCTTTTGTGTCCAAACTTGTTGGCTTGATTGTCCAACTTCTGTATCGCAGTTTCTATTTAACACAATCCAACTTGTTGTTTTTGTCTATATTACATTGGTCGCAATGAACAAGGTTAGGGTTCAAAGTTGAATTGAAAAGTCCATGGCAACAATTTAATAAAAATACCAACTGAGGTGCATGAAAATGTCATGCAGGTTCCCTTATTAATGTGTATGCGTGCCTAAAACATTAACTGCTCTACAGAATATTGATTACTAGTTTCATGTATATGTATCAAAGTCAAGCAGCAGGGAACAAAGGAGGTGGAAAGCAAGATAACACAGTACCAGATGGGATATAAGCTGTCAGTTAGCATAGTGTTTTGCAATCATGTGTAACTAGAACACTTTACTAGTATTTGAAGTCATTTGTTTGAGAAATTCAAGGTCTATATGTTTATCTTGTTGAAGTGTACAACAATAAAGTCTATCATCCACACCTTGGGTCAGTATTCTGGCCATCCTTCATTGATAGCCCTAAAAGATATCCAGTTATCTTGAAGTAGCTGCCAGACCCGATAATCTACTCTATCCCCCAAGTGCAACTCTGCACTGAGAGAATGTGAGGACTGCAGACCCTGGAGAAATCAAAGTAAAAAAGTGTGGCACTGGAATAGCACAGCAGGTCAGGCAGCATCTGAGGAGCAGGAGAATCGACGTTTCGGGCGTAAGCCCTTCATTAAGAATGTGATGGGGTGAAGGGGCTGAAAGGTAAATAGGAGGGTGGGGGCAAGGTAGCTGGGAAGGCGATAGGTTGATGCAGATGGGGTGATAGTGAGAGGAGGATGGAGCGGATAGGCAGGAAGACAGATGGACAGGTAGGACACCTCAAGAGGATGAGTTGGAGGTTTGGATTTGGGATGAGGTGAGGGGAAGGGAGATACGGAAACTGGTGAAGGACATGTGGTTCCACAATAACGTTAGAGTCACCCTGGTCCTCACCTTCCACCCCACTAATCTCCGGATACTGCACATTATCCTCCGCCATTTCCGCCACCTACAATTAGACACCACCAACAGAGATATAGCTCCCTCACTACCATTATCTGCATGCCGTAGGAAACTATTCCCTCTGCGACTCCTTCGTTAATTATACACACACACACACACACACACTCCACTCCTGGCACCTTCCCTTGCTTCCACAAGAGGTGTAAAACCTGCACCCAAACCATTCCCCCCCCCCCCCCCCACTTTAATCCAAGGCCTCAGAAGATTCCTATACATCTGGCAGAGATTTTCCTGCACATCAAAGCACCTCATCCACTTTGTCCATTGCTCTCAATGTGGTTTCCTCTACATTGGGGAGACAGGACACCAATTCACAGGACAGTTCAGGGAACATCTCTGGGACACATGCATCAAACAACCCCACCACCCTGTGGCCGACCGCTTCAACTCTCCCTCTCACTTCGCCAAGGACACGCAACTCCTGGGCCTCTTCCACTGCCAAATGCACTCAACAACTGGGGAAAGAACGCCTCATCTTCCGCCTTGGGACCTAATAACCATATGGCATCAACATCAACTTCTTCAGTTTCCTTATCTACCATCCCACCACCTCATCCCAGATCCAACCCTCCAACTCATCATCACCCTCTTGAATTATCCTACTTGTCCGTCTTCCTTCCCACCCATCCTGCCCACCCTGCCCTTCAATCTATCACCATCACCCTCTATGCGCATAAAACTATCGCTTTCCCAGCTACCTTACCCCCACCCCAACACTACAACCTACCCCTGTCCTCCTATTTATATCTCAGCCCTCTTACCCACCACATTCCTGATGAAGGGCTTCTGCCTGAAATATTGACTCTCCTGTTCCTCGAATGCTGCTTGACCTGCTGTGCTTTTCCAGCACCATACTTTTCAACTCTACAACTCTATATTGTACTTACAAAATCAATTTTAGCTTTTGCCTGATGACAGCTTTCAATTCGATTTCATCATCTTTCCTACCTTTGTCCGTTTGTTGTACCTCTGCACCATAGAACATGGCAGGTCATTCTAAGATTTTGATTAAAACTTGTGTTTTAATTAGAATAACAATACAAAAAATGGACATTAATGTGGCTCTGTCGTGGCACATTTGCTTCACAGTCAGTGGAGAATGAGTTGAAGTATTGTCCATCACCTTCAGGACCAAATCCAGGCTGGCACTTGAATGCATTACTGTGGCAGTGCTGTATTGTCAGAAGTGTAATCTTTCAAATGAGTTGTTACTCACTCAAATGAATATAAAAGTTTCTCTAAAAAATTTTAAAGAAAAACAGAAGAGTTCTTCTGGTGTCCTGGCCATATTTATTCCTCAGTCACCAGCATAGTGGCTTGGGTAGCATGGTGGCTCAGTGGTTAGCACTGCTGCTTCATAGCACTAGGGTCCCAGGTTCAATTCCAGCCTCAGGCATCAGTCTGTGTGGAGTTTGTACATTCTCCCTGTGTTCATGTGGATTTCCTCCCACAATCCAAAGAAGTGCAGGTCAGGTGAATTGGCCATGCTAAATTGCCCATAAGTTAGGTGCATTAGTCAGAGGGAAATGGGTCTAGGTGGGTTACTCTTCGGAGGGTCAGTGTGGACTAGTTGGGCTGAAGGGTCTGTTTCCACACTGTAGGTAATCTAACTAACATCAGGTTTTTCTTTGTCCTACCAGTAACCATTGCTGCTGTGGGTACTTGCTGTGCATAAATTGCCAAGCACATTTCAAATATTATGACATACTGGTATCAATAAGTTTGGGGTTCATAAAGGAAAGTCAATAATATAAACAAAGTAGCCTGAAATTGTGGGACCTCACTTCTCACCATGGAGTCTTCATTTGCAGAAGTTTGGACTCTGAAGCAGTATATATAGTCTCCTACACTCTCAATTTCTACCATTGGCTTTGGTCAATCTGTGCATTGGCCAAGTCAGTACGTGGTCATAGACCCTCAAAGTATCAAAGCATATACTTGGCCATTTATTCAGCCTTTTTCCCTGCATACTATTGCCAATGATGTCATAGGAATTTAGGGCTGAGATTGAAGAATGACTAATGATTTCAGCTTGTCAGGAGTTTGTTTATATCGTTGAAAAGGGACTGCTAAGTTTTTTTTTAATTAGCGGTTATGGCTCCTTGTAATAACATTTCCTTTGTCTGAAGTGGTTTTTCAATACCTTTGTGTTACAGCGCCAGGGACCCGGATTCAATTCTAGCTTTGGGTGACTGTCCACGTGAATTCTGCACATTCTCCCAGTGTCTGCATGGTTTCCTCAGGGTTCTTTGGTTTCCTTCCACAATCCAAAGATGTGCAGGTTAGGTGGATTGACCATTGTAAATTGCCCACAGTGCCTAGAGATGTGCAGGCTCGTGCATGGGAAAGGCAAGCTGTTAGTGAGTGAGTCTGGGCTGGATGCTTTTCAGATGGCCCAAATGGCCTGATTCCACACTGCAAGGATTCTATGATTGTGAGGACTTCAGTTTACTGTCAATCATTGTAAAAACCCACCTGGTTCAGTAAAGTCCTTCAGGGAAGGAAATCTGCCATTCTTACTTGGTATAGCCTAAATGTGAGGAGAAAGTGAGGACTGCGGATGCTGGAGATCAGAGCTGAAAATGTGTTGCTGGAAAAGCACAGCAGGTCAGGCAGCATCCAAGGAACAGGAGAATCGACGTTTCGGGCATGAGCCCTTCTTCAGGAAAGAAGGGCTCATGCCCGAAACGTCGATTCTCCTGTTCCTTGGATGCTGCATAGCCTAAATGTGACTCAAGACTCACAGAATGGTGCCAGTGATTATGGGGTTCATTGATAGCAGGCAGAAGAGTGTCATCTCTGATATTGTCTATCTATCAACATGTTGGATACTATGAACAAATAAAAAGAAACAGAGAATACTTGCAAGACCACTCAGCCTGTCAAATCTATGTGGGTCCTCTTCACTTAGTACCACTAACCTGCGTTCTGTCTGAATATTTTTTCTTTTTGATATAATTTAGGTTTTCTAGAATTCCTCAATTGAACCCCTACCTCCACTTTAGTGTCAAGCTTGCACTCCAGAATCTTACCACTTGCTGCAAGAAAATATCTTTCCTCACATTGCAATTCCTTGTTTTGCCAATTCGTTTGAATTTCTCCTCACTTTTTTTGATCCTTCCACTAATGGTAATGGTTTTGCCTATCTACTCAGTTCAGAATCTTCTTAATTTTAGATACCTGTATCAAATTCCCTCTCAGTTTTCTCTTGTCAAAGACAAACTGTGCCAACTTCTCCAAAATAACTATATAACCAAAGTTCCTCATCTTTGAAACTATTCTTGTGAATTCGTTCTGCACTTCTCTAATGCCTCCCTAAGACTTACAGATGTCATCTTGAAGAAATTAACTTGGAGGGAACTCTTGTGTGAAGGGATCATTCTTCAATAGCTCCCATCAGCAATGCAAAGTAAAGAAAAGGAACCAGAGAACGCAATGCTAACAATCTCAAGGCCAAGGACTAATTCCACCCCCCAGAAACACCTACCGAATGTGTTGATGGAGATGTAGCTCTAGGATCGGGCTCATGCAAGGACCCACAGAACCTATGGCCAGGGATATGGAATTACTTACTTGAATCTTACTCATTAATGAGTTATTGCCAATAAGAAAAGCCTTCACATCCTTCCTAAACTTTGACACAAAACACTGGATGCAATCCTCCAGTTGATTTCAAACTAGTGTTGTACACAAGTTAACCATAACTTGCTTATTTTTGTACTCTATTCCCATTTATTAAAGCCTAGGATGCGGTTTGCTTCATTTACCACCTTGTCATCCCGTTCTTCCAATTTCAGCAATTTATAGACATCTACACCAGGATCCTTCTGCCTGTGCATCCCCTTTAGAATTGTATACCTTACTTAATATTGTCTGAAGAACATTCATTAACCATTTCTCCTTGTTTGCACTAAAATAGTCTTCCAGAATGTAAAGAAAATCAAAATAAACCAGCTATGTTTAGAATGAATCTACTGGTTGAGTTGGAACCTTATTTTAAATTATCAAGGACTGGTTGAACCAGTTAGTCTCATTCAAGACAACATAAACAAGGGTGAGAGCTTCAGCAGCAGCTAAGCTAATGTAAGTGAGGAGGTAAAGAAAGGCAGTTCAGGAGTCGCACAGAAATGAGGTCAAACTCTCACCTTTGCATTAAACATGAGGATACGGTCAAAAGCTATTTGGAACAGTGTCAGACAGTTTCTAAGGAGAGGGATGGAATCAAAGAGTAAGGGAGAGAGTTCTTGACAGGAGCCAAAGACAATTACTTCAGTTTTTCCAATGTCATGACTCGTTTGGACGAATGCACCAATAGCATGTCCTATTGTTCAACGAGTCACTACAAATACAAAAATTTAACTAGACTATCAAAATATCTACTTTAGCTAATTGTCTGTAGCAGCATAAAAGAAAAACACACCTGATTTTTGTAATTGTCAAGAAAATAACTATTTATTATAACTAAACGGATTTTCTTAAATAAAAACTAAAAAAAAACCCTGTAAGCCAAACACAAACAGAAGCAAGATGAAACCTTCAGAAATGGGCTGTATCAAAATCTTTTTCTCAGGAATGATGAAGGGCTTATGCCCGAAACATCAATTCTCCTGCTCCTAGGATGCTGCCTGACCTGCTGTGCTTTTCCAGCACCACATTCTCAACTCAGATCTCCAGCATTTGCAGACCTTACTTTCTCCCAAACAGTGCCAATTTTTACGGACACAGTTTCCTCAAAAATTAATATTGTCTCATATGCATCAGTTAGCTTCACTGGTTTTCCAAGCTGCAAGCACTTTTTTTATACATAATTATTCAGAGCAGGAGTAGATCCTTTGACCCCTCAAACCTGCCCCACACCGCTGATCGGACAACATTACAAACCCACTTACACAAATACCTTTTCACCCCTTCTTCACAACCAAGCAATATTACATCTGCCTTAAAAATTTTCAAAGGCTTTGATTCCAGTTACTTTTGAGGAAGATAGTTCAACATTACCAAGTATTTAATATCGCTAATTGTAATCATTCAGCGATGTTGTGAGTGCCACATTATAGGAAAGATGTGACTATATTAAAGGAAGTGTAGAAATGAATTATACGAATGGTTCCAGAAACGTAAAACCTCAGTTATGAGGAGAGATTGAAGAAGTTGAGACTGCTTTCCTTGGGGAGAAGAAGCCTGAGCGATGACTTGATAGAGGTTTTCAAAATTATGAGTGAGCTGGACGGAGCTCATAGAGAGAAGCTGTTCATGCTCACAAAAGAAAAGAAAATGGAAAAGGCACTGATTTTAAGTGATGTGCAAATGAAACAAGGGTGATGTGAGAAAAAGCTGTTTCTCTCAGCCAGTAATTAGGGAGTGGAATCCACTGCCTGGAAATTGCAGTGAAGGTACCGTCAATTGAAGATGGTGCTGGATGATTATTTATGAAATAGCGCACAGGGATATGGAGAAAGGCAGGAGATTGGTAAGAGGAAACAGACCCAGTGCAGATGCTGAATGGAGACACCTTCTGTGCCACAACAATTCTGTGATTAACAATTCTGGTAGCCTGTGATTTGAATGTTATTGGTTGGGCCAGCTTTTATTGCCCATCCTTCATGGCTGTTGGGAAGGTGGCAATGCCTTCTCAAAGCTCAGCAGTTAATGCTGTGTAAGTTACATCCACAGGACTATTAGCAAGGGAGTTGTGTGAAGGAAAGGCAATATAGTTCTAAGTCTGGATAGTGTGTGACTTGGTTGTTGTTTCTTTGCCATGTGATAAATATGCACACTTTAGTTTATTGCAAGTACAACATTTAAAGATGTTTTAAGTGATTTGTAGATTGCTGGTACTCAAAGATCCTCACAGTCCATTTTCCTGAATTCCATACCTAAGTTATCCTTTTCCAGAGTGAAAACCAAAGAGAAGTATTCATTGAACACCCTATCAATATCCTGCAGCTTCACACACAGGTTGCCCTCATGGTCCCTAACGGGCCCTACTCTTTTCCTGGCTAACCTCTTTCCCTTTAATATATTTATAAAACACAGCATGATGAATCATGTCCTTGTATGAAACTAGCAATTGTGCCACTGCTATTATCTACAATTAAGTGGTGATGTGGGAATTGCCAGGACTGCTTGCAGCTGGATTTGTTTATTGTCATCAGGTTCCTTTGGGAAAGGAGCAGAACTACATTCTGGGCTGGGAAGCAATATTATTAAGATTACATTTGGCTGTTACAGTTTAAAAATAATATGAATCTCTGTTGATTTAGGCAATTCTAATTTAAATTCAACATTAAATATATACCTATACCAAGGCATTTAAAATGTATGTGAATATATATATAGAGAGAGAGAGCAACACAAGTGAGAGCAAAAGAAAGAAACACAAACATTGTGGAAGAAAGGAAAAGTTCCTGCCAGTCCGTGACATTCACTGTTCCATAATATGTCAGGAATTAGAAAACTTCCAAGCTTTTCTCTGAAGCACAATTTCATTGATGAGTTGTGGGAATCAACCAATTGAATTCAGCTTGGTTTCAGCTTTACTTATTATTTTAACTTGCTATATATTAGATGAAGGATATTTTGAAACTTGAAAGAGTTCAGAAAAGATTTACAAGGATGTTGCCAGGGTTGGAGGATTTGAGTTATAAGGAGAGGCTGAACAGGCTGGAGCTGTTTTCCCTGGACCGTCGGAGACTGAGGGGTGACCTTATAGAGGTTTATAAAATCATGAGGAGCATGGATAGGGTAAGTAGACAAGGTCTTTTCCCTGAGCTGGGGGAGTCCAGAACTAGAGGGCATAGGTTTAGGATGAGAGGGAGAAGATATAAAAAGGACCTCAGGGGCAACTTTTTCATGCAGAGGGAGGTGCATGTTTGGAATGAGTTGCCAGAGGAAGTGGCAAAGGCTGATACAATTACACCATTTAAAAAGCATCTGGATGGGTATATGAATAGGAAGGGTTTAGAGGGATATTGGCCAAGTGCTGGCAAATGAGATTAGGTTAGGTTAGCATGGACGAGTTGGACCAAAGGGTCTATTTTCATGCTGTACATCTCTAAGACTCTATGACCAAGATTGTACAAAACATTATTTAGAAATTACTTCTATAATGATGTTTTTGTTTAATTAGTTGCATTTTACACTGATTTTAATATTGTAGGAACATAATAGATGTAGGTTTTGCTTAAAAATATTTGTTAAATCTGTCAAGCAGGATAATGAATATTAATGAATACAGGCTTCTGCAAAGAATAAGATGCCATGGACCATAGACAGCATTCACATTGCCTGCTTTTCATCACTTCATTTGCATTACCATCCTGCCATTTTTATCAATAGAAGAGGTTTTAAAACTCTTGCACTTTGCAGTTCCTTGCCTGGTTTCCTAGCATCCATCATGATTCATTTATCCTGAGCCAATCTGCTGACTTAAAAGAGGAAATGTTGTATAAGCTCTGAAAGAATGAATTTTAATGCTGCATTAAGTCTAAGACATTTTGATGATATCACAAAATCTTTGGGTGGAGAAGATGCTGTCTAATACGAGGTCACAGGCATGTTCTCCCAGACTCTCTCCAGTCCTTGTAATTATACCTAATGAGTCAATGTAACTCACACCTATTACAATATTGCAATAAACTATACATGATTGTGTAAGACATGTGTTTTTTTCTTGTTCAGTCAAAACTGTGGTTTATCCCCTATCACTGTTAATAGGCCCTTAGACTCAGCATAGGAAAAAAATGATTACCCCAGATGACATTACTTTGATTTAATTTATGATAAGTGTCCGTTCCAGTTTGGTAAATTTTCATTAACCGTATCATTTTGCTTCACTACAGTACCCCACCAGGGGCTGTTTAAACTGATTTAAAGTTTGTTTTCAAAAGAATGGAAAGGAGGATTCCCAAAATGACATTTTTAGTTAAATTTATAACTGCCTTTGTGATTTGATTTTTGTTGCAGTGCCATCCAAGGGCTGCCAACTCTAATTTCGATTTGATTTGGTTAACCATTTAATTTGAAAACTGTAGAATGGCGGATTGATATCGGCAGTCTAATTCAGCCACAAGCTATCAGTGGTTGGTCCCACTACATACGATGCTTCAAGTGTCTTTAAGAGAGGATGGGAGATAATCAGGATGGGCTAGGTATTTTTTATGTGCAGAAAACAATTTTTCTCATTCTTGTCATATGTAACAAGATACAGTGAAAAGTGTTGTTTTACATGCTATAGAGGCAGATGGTACCATACAAAGTGATTAGTTCGGGTTTACTGTATAAAATCGTAAATCACGACATTATTTCAAGATAGTGGAATTTTCGGTTCACTGAGCTTTTTTGTTAATCCATATATTGATCCAAACTGCTTTCTTGAGGAATGCATAGCCTGTTCCATAAAACTCTCCTGTGGAACAGTCTGTTTATGGGTCACATGGGGCTTCAGCCAACCAAAAGGATCAAGACCACTTGCATGGAAATTAATTAGAATAGAAATACTGAAGTGCAGCTCTGTGGAACTACTGGATGCCCAGGAGCATTTGAACAGAGAAGACATCATCCCCAAAGCAAGTGTCCAAACATGTTCTTGCGTAATAACCAGGATCAGCAGCAAGTTCAGCCAAAGAGTCAGAATGCTTTCTCTAGTACAGCTGTCATCTTATTTCAGAGCAATTACACAGGTGATAAATTTTGGACAGCTGAAGAAGGGAACGAGAGAGCATTTTGCTTTCCACATTCAGAAGATCTCTTGGTGAATTCTTTAATAGAGCATTTTAGAATCTGTCAGAAAAATGCAGCAAAAAAATGGAACACATTGGACAGAGGTGCCAACCTCTTGAACTACGAACTGGACACAAGTGCCAGATGTAGAGTCTGATTAAATTGCCAATGAGTTAGACAGAATTATAAATTGGCAATACTACCAACAGCATGATCACTGGCTTTTCATTGCAAAGGAGAATATTCACATTTAGTGGAGAAGCAGTCTCTGTGGAACATGTTCATGATCCCAGTTTGTTAATATAAAATCTGGACTTGCTGCTGCTTTGCCAGCTCATTCACTGGCAGCGACCTTAGGAACACTTAAAGGACTCCCTGCAATTTCATTCAGGAAACAAAACCGGTCCTATCTTGATGAGATATGGCTGTATTTTTGGATCCATAGTCAATTACAGAAGGCTCCTCTTATCTGGAAGTGGTTTTGACAGCTGCATCTGTTGAGTTTGTGTGGCTAAGCAGTCAAAAGGAAAATTCTCAGATTAATGAAATTGGAAAGGCATTTGCAGAAAAACCTTAAGAAAGCCCCAAATCTCACTAAGCAATCAAATAATGCCATACCACTCTCTTAGTTTTATCAGCTTTGACTTGATGACACTTTATCTCTCATTTGACATAGATGGTCAAAAAGAGGATTGGTATTGAACCTATTCCTACCAAGTTGGTATTATCCTGAACAGGATAAATCAATGGGGGGAGGGGATTTAACCCAACTGACCACACACAGAAGAGAATCAGGAATGCTGAAAAATAAATAACCATGCAATCAGACAGTAATCTGTTAGACAAGTGCCTCTTGCCATTTGTATAGTGGTGGGTTGTGCAACAGATCTGTGTTTATATCTCAAAAGGCAGGGCATCTCATTTAGTAAGGCTGATCCTTGCAATGTTTCCTCCTGGTCTCCTCTACATTGCCAGCAAACATCCTAATATTAACAGGAGCAGAGTTGGAAGGAGGTGGAGGCAGGGATAGAGTTAAAATGAGATTCATGTAACTTATCATATGAATTTGATTTCAATGAAAGAGAACACACCATTTTAAAATGAGTATGTGAAAAGAAAGATCTAAGACACTACACTAGAGAGCTCTATTTGAAAACCTACAGATAAAAATGAAGAAATATTACCATACATTAGTAGTAAAAGAGCCTAATTTACAGATAAGGAGCTTCAGACAGCCAAGCGATACCCCAGGCTGGTATCTCACAGTGCAAGTTGCAGTTTTGGTTTAAGGTATGTGATAAGACAGGGCTGTTGTCAAATATATCAATAAAAAAAGCATCTATTTTAAGCTTTTTAAAGTAGTCACCTATTTACAAGGTGAAAGTGGGGACTGCAGATGCTGGAGATTTGAGTCTAGATTAGAGTGGTGCTGGAAAAGCACAGTAGGTCAGGCAGCATCCGAGGAGTAGGAAAATCGATGTTTCAGGCAAAAGACCTTCATCAGGAATGAGGCCTATTTGCAATTTTAATTCCTGTTTGTTGCATTTTCGCAACAGTGAGTGTGGTGAGGAAAAGTGTGACATGCGCTAAGACACCAGCATTCAAGGGGCTATTCTGAGGTTGCAGTTTGGAGGAGGTGAAGATGAAAGGGAAAACGTGTTCCAAAGTGAATTTGAGACTAACAAGACTGAGACTTAGGGTGGTGAGCAAGTGGAGGGACATACCATTGTAACAATCGTGAGACTGACACAATGGCAAAAACCGTGAAGCTATGTGATTGGAGGTTGCCCGAGAGATGAGTAGTAGGAATATGGTGCCCTGCTACTTGGATATAGAAACATAGAAATAGGAGTAGGCCTTTGTGGCAGTTAGAACCTGCTTCACAGCAAGTAGGTAAATGGTCAAACTAAGAAGGGAAGTACAGTTGTACATCAATCGTAACTTCCTCATTCTACATTCTCATGTTAACTTCAGCACCTTATTCCTCACAACCTGCATTCCTTACAATGTTACCCATCTCCTCACATCACCGACTTTCATTATATAAGTCCCATTCATTCATCCATACAATCTCACGTCTTGCCCTGACACTTCCCAATCTCCCTTACCAAATATACTCCATTCATTAGATGAACATCCCCTGAATTCCACTCGCTCATGGAGTCTTTTTGCCAGAGAGATCAGCAGGAGGAAGTCAACCAGAGGCCCTAAGTGAGCAATGAACAAATGTTAATTTGCAATCTGCCTCTCCCAAAGGAATTATGAGCAACGCAGCCTAATGTGCATCGATGAAAAATGAAAGTCTGCAGGTTGGATATAGATTCATGACACACTGTCAAGTTTGGGCTGATAGGTTGCGAGTGATATTTACACTACACTCAAGGTAAAACATATAGGCAAAAAGAGAAAATATAACCTTCTCATTGATATGCAATGACATTAGAATCATTGAATCCTCTAAGCCCAGGATCCTGTTCTTACCACTGACCAGAAACTGAAAATTAGCACCTGGGCCAGGAGTAGGGTATTGAGCTATTCTCCCTTACCTCTTCCTCCCTATACCTATTAATGAGAAAGGCCTTCTGTCTATCAACAGCAATGTGATTGACTCCCCGGTAGCTTAACAGTTTCTGGGTGTAAATATTTTCGCAGAAAACATCAGACTTATGGAGGAAAAGGAGCTACTTATTCTTTGCAGTAAAATAATGTTCCCTGTGAAGGGCAATTTTAAGGACAGCCATTCGACATTCCTGTGCTGTAGGTAAAAAGTTGCTGTAAGCTGTGACTTTTAATTGGTAAGTTGAAGAGCTATATAAGTGTGAACCAGTCACCCTGTGTCTCCTGAAAACAAATGGACATATTTTGAGCAGGGAAACTGAAAAGCTGCATTGTAAACAGCACAAGGTTCATCTCAGCAAATACTGTAACACAGACTACTGAACCGTCTCCCCAGTTATTCCCTCCATCCATAAAACCCACGCTTTCTCCCCTATCCGTGTCTGTTTGTATGTATAAGAGGATGGTTCATAAGGTGGGTAGAATATGTTAGTTGTTGTTAGTCAAGCTATGTATAGATGATACATAATTGTTAAAACTGAGTTAGAATTTATTTATTTGTAATAAATAGTAAAATTTATAAGCACAGAAACCTGATCTGTGCTTTCTGTCAACATGGAATTAAAAGATTGATAAATTGGTGAATTTTGTGCACTTTTTAAAATCTTTAACTCTTGTGACAACTCCAACAACAGCAAGGCTTGATTTCTAGTGTACTGTGTCAATACGGTAAAATACCCCATCCAGAACTTAAAGAGACTGGTTAGAATTAAAAAGATAATATTGGCAAAGACTGAGAGAGTAAATACTTGAGTGAGAGTATGTTTTTTGCCTTGTATTTTTAATTGATTATCTTGTTTTGTAATCAAATGAGAATAAATCACATGTCATGATTCATGGAGGGAGCTGTCATGATGACAGATCAGAAACTCAAATTATTTATGAACATAATGAATTTCTGAGCAAGATTTTTTTTTTTCAAAATAAAGACGCAAGCCAAGACTGACTAATAATGTAACTTCTACAAATAGTTTTGCTCACTGTTAAAAAATTCCCTGTGTGAATTACTGGAACATTTTATCTTGTAGGGCACCAAACGAACTTCAAAATGAAAGACTTCAAAGGGAAGAGGTGCAAGGCAATCTAATTACCTTCTATCAGCAAAAGAAAATCTGTGGATATGAGTGGAAAGATATGATTATATTATACACTTTCAGAAATATACAATAAATATATTAAAAATCAATGGCAACCTTTGGTCTGTACATACTTGTGAGCCAATGTCCAATTGTGGACTAGTGTGGTGTGAAGGGCAATTTTAAGGACAGCCATTCAACGTTCCTGTGCTGTAGGTAAAAAGAAAAGATACTCTCTCACATTATGAGTGCTAAAGGCCAGTCAGTAAGAAAAGAAAATGGACAAATGCATTTCAGTTAATCTATAAAGCAAATGATCTCAAAATTGACTGTGCGACTTGTAACATCAATGCTACAATATTACTCAATATAATGGTCACATGTTTCTCTATCTACTTTTCTTCAACAATCCAATGCTAATCCAAATAAATTTCAACTTTTATCTTTTCTTTGGAATCACTTCTTATATCTAATCTGTGCATATATGTGTTGTACTATTGTTTCACATGTTTATTAACTAATAAACTCACCATTTATAATTCAAGAAAGTTGGTTCTTGAGGAATGCTCCTTTAAAAACATAAATTCACTGTGAGAAAGGTATCTGCAAGCGAAAAGATTGTTTTTAGTTTACTTTGTTAAAACCAACTGAATGAGCAGGTTAATAAAAACGAACCAGTCCATTGCTCCTCACCCAGGAATGTAATAATTTTATTTCGCTCTTCTGTAACAAGTTGGGGAACATCGCTCAGAGATTGACCATAACACAATACTAATGGTAAGTGTTGTGTCTTCATTAATGAAAAAGCGATGCAGCACACAACAGATGATCACATGTCTTTGCACAGACTCTGTCAAGTACTGAATGCTCCTCCAGAGCAGTCCAGACAGTATAAGCAATGTTTCAACAA
The DNA here is from genome assembly GCF_004010195.1 of Chiloscyllium plagiosum. Taxonomy (NCBI): domain Eukaryota; kingdom Metazoa; phylum Chordata; class Chondrichthyes; order Orectolobiformes; family Hemiscylliidae; genus Chiloscyllium; species Chiloscyllium plagiosum. The sequence continues at coordinate 38,998,210 of NC_057710.1, forward strand.
GCCTGTTTGATCGTATTTGCAAAAATAATTTCAGTTGTATGCATATTGCACACAGAGAAATGGATAATACACCCAAAGTCATGGGTCATGTTGTGGAGCAGAAACCATATTGTCCTGTCGTCACCCACTGGCTTGTTAGTGGTTGAACTGCAAATGGTACAGCGGACTGCCACAGAATAAAGGCATCATGACTGCTGCCAGGGTATTAACCATTGACCTGTATGATTTGCTGCCAATGACAATAGATGCTGAGGGTGTGGAATATCTTTTAGTTCTGATGCATGAAGGAGTTGAGATATTGTATTCTCAAAGTGCTCTGCATTGGCAAAGTGTTCTAAGCAGAACCTGATAATTCTTGAGACAAATTTCAGTCCACCCCTCCTGTAAGTCACTAGCAGGAGAGAATGAAACGTAATGCATTCTCTTAAAATAGAAAGCCTCAGTGACTTTCCTTATGCAGCAGGCGATGGAGAAAATGCACAAACCTGCAATTATCTTCAGATGTAGCCTTGGATGAGTCAAACATATTGTCACAGTCACCTTTGCAGACACTGGCAATGAGTTCCTTCTGCAGTTTAAGCATTTGTGAGATTAAAATGCAGAACAGGATGAAGTGTTGAGCTCCAATTCACGCTGATTAATTCAATAGTTTTTTAGTTTTACATACAAAACCTTTATCAGGATAGTGATTTGACGAATAAGTGGTATAAGTGCTGGTGCGTGTATCAAACATCATTTTGGCCCCAACCACCAACTGTCACCTCCAAATAATGGGCTCTAAAGACTTCTGATTCCTTAATGACAAGAAGCAAATGATGACTTGATGTTAGATTAAAGATAAAAAAAGACTGCAGATGCTGGAATCCAAAGTAGATAAACAGGAGGTTGGAAGAACACAGCAATCAGTCAGAAGTAGGAGGTGGAGAAGTCCATGTCTCAGGTCTAGCCCTTTTTCAAGACTAGATGTGGGGGTAGAGGGAGCTGCAGATAACGAGAGGTGGGTCGGGTTGGAGATAAACAGAATGGTGACGTAGTGATAGATGAACACAGGTAGTGGGAGGGATGAAACCAATTGGTAGCTGGAAGAAGGGTCAGTAGGACGAAGGGAGGAAGGGGTGCTAGAAAGGGAGTCAAGAGATGGGAAGGGAGGTTAGTTGAAAGTGGAGAACTCAATGTTGAATCCTCTAGGCTGTAGGCTGCCCAAGCAGAAGATGTTGTTGATACTCCAATTTGTGGTCTGATTCGCTGTGACAATGGAGGAGGCCGAGGATGCTCATGTCGGAAAGGGAGTGGGAATTGAAATTGGCAATAACCCAGAGATCAGGCAGGACCTTACAGGCCCGGCTGAGATGCTTGGCGAAACAGACACTTAGTCCACGTTGGGTCACACTGATCTAGAAAAGACCACAAAGGGAGCACCAGATGCAGTAAACTAGGTTAGAGGAGAGTCAGGTGGACCTCTGTCTCACCTGAAAGGACTGTTTGGGGCCCTGGATGTAGGTGAAGGAAGTGCTGTACAGGTAAGTATTGTATCTTTTTGACTTGCAGGGGAAGATACCAGAGTTGGAAGGATTGGTGGGGAGTGAGGCGCAAACCATGAAGTGGTAAAAGGAATAGTCCTTGCAGAAAGCAAAGAGGGTTGGGGTGGAGAAGGCATTCTTGGTGGTGGGGTCTAATATGAGTTGGTAGAAGTGTTTAAAGATGATACGTTGGATGCGGAGGTTAGTAGGGTGGAAGATGAGAACAAGAGGGACACTATCTTAATTATGTTTTGGGGGAGGTTGTTTAGAGCATTGGAGTGGAGAATGGAAGTGGTGTGTTGGAGGGCTGTCTGGATGACAGAGGGGGAGAAAAAACATCATTTGAAATAGGAGGACATCTGGGTTACTTGGATCTCCTCATCAGAGCAGATGTGATGGAAATGGAGGAATTGGGAAAATTAATACCAACCTATACTGATGTATTTCAAAGATTAGCAATGAACTAAATCTGCCTGATGGAATTACAGATTAAGGTTAAAAGGACAGATAAAGCACAAATTTCATATTAACTATGTTGAAATCAATGGCTGTCTTTGGAAAACTGGAGAAATAATTCAGTAAAGCTAATGAACAAGGCCATGAAACCCATATGCAAAAGAAAATTAACTGTAGCTGAGCAACAAAATAAACAACTTATTAGCCCGAAATACCAGGTGGAATAGGATCCATTTGAAGTGAATCGAAGAAGATTGGCTAAAAGGTTCCTCCAAGAAGTCTTGAAATTGGATATCTGTCACATATCTGGCCAAATCACACAGTTGAGATGGGAAGAGCAAAAAATTCCCAGCTTTTGTCATAGATGTTTGAGGATAACTTAGATTTCTTTAAATAAGACAAAAGGACAAATTAAAAAATGGGGGACGATTAAGTTGTTAGTGAGATGATATCTTATTTGTATACAATGATGCTACAGAAGAAGTAATTTCAAATAACAGATTACCAAGTAACTTAAACATGTAACAAGTGTTTCCACAATAGCATAAGAAAAATGATGCCAAATTCTAGCTGTTATCAGATAAGAAATCATATTCTACAAAATCACTAATCGGCAAATTGGACCCAACAATGCAATTATGCTATTGATACTTGCAACCAAATTTAAATGTTTAAATCCCACATATGTTTTGAGGAGGAAATTTGCAAATACTAAGGTGTCCCCAATTTACTTGTACATATGGGCACAATCTCAAACAGGGTGTAATTTTAAAGACTTTGCATGCAAACATTTCCTGTTCTTACATCGTCTTCATATTTTCTGCATTGTGTTCCAACTTGTGTACAAATCAACTTGCAAAAGGACTCCAAATTGAACCCTTACATAGCCTGGAGACTGCCTTTATCCAAATCAAGTTCTTCCCACAGAGTATACCTCACTTGTAGAACTGGGTTTATTTGGAATCCGAAGGCCTGCTGACTGAAGGAGGCCGTTTAATAGAAAAGTATAATTTTTGAACTTTTTTAATGACTGTTATGTTCTCCTGTTGTTCTTACTTGCTAGGCATTGTTTTGTTGAACAGTCCTCTAGTTTTGCAACTTATTGATTTCTTTACGTCACTGATTGTACGTCTTTTCAAACATTGCATGATTGAAAGCAGTTTGTTAAAACCAAACAAATGTGGATGGAATACTCCCCTAAAATCCATAGACCTGACTTCTCCAGTAGAGATCTATGGAAAGCAGAAACCTTATTTTCCTCCCTAAACCATGCATGGAAGCCTCATGCAACATTAATTACTCGGCTGAGACCAGTTAAATCAGGCAGAGAGCAAGTCAATATCCTTCCTTAAGAAAAGGAAACATCAGAAGTTTCTTTGTTTAAATAATGATTATTTTTGTCTAATATATGTAAAAAAATACACAGGAAGGCATCAAAGTAAACTTAAGTCAGTTTTTAAAAATTGGATATAACCTATTTTCTGATTCATAAATCAAGTGGATTTTGCTCCTGCCCAAGTTTTGTCTCTATCCAGACAGATGGTTCAGTTCTCTTACAAAATAACCTGAGGCTGTCAACAGACAGATATATTTCAAGACAATGTCAAAAGTGGGACCAAGAATATCTTGTCCACTGGTCTGTGAAAGATAGCTTTCAGGTTTGAGCAGGTGTACCTGCTCAAAGAGACAGGCAGGCTTTGAGTAGACAATGATTACTGACAATTCATAACAGATAAATTATCATTAGCTGTCTATATAGACAGCTACTCATGTTGAAGTTCTTGCATAAGGATGTTATGCTTAAGTGGGCACAGTATATTGCAGGCCAGTTTATTTAAAACCTGTCTTACATTTAAGATATGATTTTTTTTTCCCACTGTTATCCAGACAAATTTCCAATTTCACTTGTATAATGTACTTTTCTTTTTTTGCAGTTGAGGACAAAGATTTAAATCCAAACTTCTCTGCCTTCAAGGTTGTGTCAAATCGAACCAGAACTAATGGAATGATTGTTATCCCCTTCCCTTTTAAATGGGAAGTGAATGAAATTAGTTTGCAAATTTGTGAATACATTCAGAATTGTCCTTCATTTATGGCAGCTGGCAATAGTTTAGTAATACCTACACAGCAAGAACATCTGGGAAAGCAATAGTCACATTAGTGCTGTCAGGGAGAGGTAAAGCACCTATCTAAGGTTGTCATTCAGAAATATTGTCAGGTTGTTAGTGAGGCAGCTGATAAAATTTCTTCAAGAGTGTGTGTATCTTTTCTACTATACCTACCAAAAGGACTGGAATTCCCTATTCCCAGTAAATTAGTTACAAGCAAATATTTGGACTTAATGATAGTAGAAAGAAAATATGGTGTGGTATAAAATAGTCTATCGATTTCCAAACAGTTTATTCTCTGCTGCTACTTCACTCTCACAATATCAATGTTTGTATGTTGGAAATTAAGCAGTAACAGTTTTTTGAGCAATAGGTTTGGTTGTATGCAACAAAGTGTTGATAAAATTAATGAGTTCCTATTTCAAAATGTTCACTTCTCAAAGAGTTAATGAATGAGTGTTCACTGAGTCTAGCATGAGGAATGATGTTTGTTTCTTATCCAGCAGAGGGATCTGCTCAGCGGGTAGCCTGTCTCATATATTATACAACTACATGATGACAGAAAGTAAGAAATCACAGAGAGACTAATTACTGGTGAAAAAGGTACCAAACGACCCATTTCTCTTTATGTGACTGACAGCTATGTGACCAAGTGTTTAGTCAGTTTTTAAGCTATTCTTCCATGAAGTCAAAGTTCTGTAATATATTCCAACTAGTGAATGACCTCAGAATATGTTGTGGAATCATTAAATAATGTCAAGGCCTTTTCATCAGCAACAAAGTAAATTTCAGAGCATGTACTTTTTCCATGATTCAATTGATTGCAGTCTCTGGCAAATGAGGAGGTGAACCCCATTCTTGTCTTCACCTTTACACACAGAAGTAAATAATTGGGATATATATATATATGGGTTTAAGTTAGAAACTGAAATATTGGATATAAATTAAAGAGGAAATCCATTACTTAGAGATCCCTACACATTTGTGAGCAGCTTTCTTCAAGATTAGTGTCAAGCGTTGTGATTTTGCTTCAAGTTGAATTATCTGGTTAGAGACAAAAAAAACTGCAAATGCTGGAATCCAAAGTAGATAGGCAGGAGGCTGGAAGAACACAGCAAGCTAGGCAGCATCAGGAGGTGGAGAAGTCAACATTTCAGGTGTAACCCTTCTTCAGGACGGAGGGTGGGTGTAGGGGGAGCTGCAGATAAAGGGGATGGCGGGGCAGGGGGGGTGAAGTGGGGATAGGTAGAGGGTATGACCTGGTTGATCAGTGGGAGGAATGAATCTGGTTGGTGGCAGGGAGGGATGGAAGAGAGGGGGACGGGCTGAGAAGGGAGCAGGGGGAGTGAAGGGAGGTTATTTGAAATTGAGAGAGATTTAGAACAGACAAATGTTTTATACAGAGCATGGTTTGCATGTGGAATGAACTTCATGAGGAAGTTACAATGTTTAAAAGACATTTGGATAAGTACAGGAATAGGAAAGTTTTGGAGGAATATGGGCCAGGAGCAGGCAGGTGGGACGAGTTTAGTTTGAAATTATGTTCGGCTTAGAGTGGTTGGACTGAAGGGTCTGATTCAGTGCTGCATGACTATATGACTAAAATCTCATTTGGCAAACCCAGATTAATAAGAGACATCAAGCATTGATTTGTTAAAGACTAAATTGATTGAGTCCTTACTGAAAATGGAAGAAAGGATTGATGAAGCTAATGCAGTAGATTATCTATATGTGTCATTTTTTAAAAAAATCATAAAATACCTCATAACTGACTCAAAAAGCAGTACCACGTATTATTAAAGAGTATATAATTGGCTAAAAGAAAGGACATTGGGAGACTAGCATGAATAAACACAATTGTTCCCAATCAGAAAAAGACAGTAGGCTCTACCAGAATTATATGTATATATATATATATATATATATATACAAGTCACCCAGATTTTTCCTTTTCCAATTTGAACCTGATGCTATCAAGGTAATCTTTATATCAAGCAACAGTGATTTCATGAAGTAGATTCAGCAGCCAATCATGTTAATGTATTCTCACAGGCTGAAGATAAAGGATTTAAGTGTACTTTATTTTCACTATGAATTAACATTTCACAGAGAGCGAATTAAGTAATTGGTGTATACATATGGTAATATATTAAAAGCTGAAATATCAGAAACAAATATAATTTATTACTTCCTGGAAAAATATGATAATTCACAAAAATAAATTCAGTTCTTGAGGAACAAAGAAAATGTTCTGCAATACTTATAAACATATTTAAAACCCAGTCACAGCGCATTTAATATGGTGTAACTTATTCATGGTTTTACAGGAGAAAAATTGTTTACAATGGTACATTTTCATCAACACTTTGATTGCTGCCTGAGTGGATTTCAAGAACACATCCTTTGGAGAAGCATGAATGATCTGACAACACCTTCTGAATTTCTGCATTGAACTGTACATTTGGACTCCAGAGGTTGCTGTCAGGTTCAGAGAAGTAATGGCAGTGAATGCTGACAATTTCATCATCATTACAATTGCAAAATCTGGGCCAGAGCATTCATTCAATGCCTCAGTCACGACCTCAGCCTTCAATCGGTGACATCCTTTTATTCCCTTATCGGTCATAAAATTCCTATATATATATCCTTTAACTTTTACATGGCTATCAAAAGATTATTGGTTCCCTTTGTAACCTGCTTATTGTTTCTTGACATTTCTTTCAGTTTTTTTTCAATCATCCCCTCCATGCCCTGTGCTTTGGCTAGTTTTCAGTTATATTCTTTACTTAACATTTATCTTAAGCTTCCCTTTTCCAATTCATTTTAACCTTTTGTTATCCAGGGACCTTTAGCTGCAAATGTCCCATTTTCCTGCAGATGGGAATACACAAAGCTTGTATGCAAATTATCTCTACCCTGAAAGCTTGCCATTGCTCATGTACACCCATCCAGGTCACTCTTGTTTCCAAATCAGCATGAACCTGATGCCTTCTCACGTCATAATGAAAATGACTGTCCAATTGGACTTCTTCACCTTCCATGATTACTTTAAATTATGATCACTATTATCCAAAGGTTTCTACTTGCTCTACTGAATTTCCTAAAAACTAAAACTAAAAGTTCTTTCCTCATTTGAAGTGGAAACATACTGATTAAGAAAGCTTCCCTGAATAAATTTTAGTGGATCTTTACCCTTCTATGTCATTGACTCTATATTTTTCCCTAGTCTATTTTAGAATAATTGAATAATATCATTAATTATTACTACTATTGTCTACCATTATTCAGTTATTATTGGAATATATCTGAAAGTTACCTTCAGTTTAAATCATCTCTCTGTCGCTACTTGAAGGTCTATACTAAACACCGAACAACGTAAAAAAATTATTTTCACTTCCTAAACTACAAAATAATTTCAGTCTTTGAACTCTCAAAGTATGGCCAGTTTGTAGACTCAAGTATTATCTTGACTAGTAATGGATCTCAATCCAGTTTTATTTTGTACCCCATTCCCGCTGAATATACTATAGCTTGAAATGTTTAAATCCCATTCATATCAATCTCTCTGCCATGAATCTTCCAAAGCCATATTTTTACATCATAATCCCCATATTCCTTTAATTCTTCCTTCCTTTCCTTCTTTAATTCCCTGAACTCACATATACCATATATTTGAGTTCACTATCCTGGCAATTTATTCCACAATCGTATTATCTTGCAGACTGAAATGTTTTGGCTGGTTTCCTTTCTAACTGTAAATGTTCTATGCTTTGTCATTTGTCCTGATATTTTAAATCTTCATCATTGTATGGAAGTTCTGGACTAAAGGTGAATGCTCTGGGATTATGTGTTTAAATCCCAACACGGCAGTGATTAAATTTTAATTCAATAAAAATTTGGAGTAAAGCAAGCCTTGTAAAATGGCAACCATCGGTGAACATTGAAACATGGAAGATAGGAGCATGAGTAGGCCATTCCACCCCTCAAGCTTGCTCATGGCATGATATGATCGTGACTGATCATTAAGCTGAATACCCTAATCCCACCCTCCTTCCATATCCCTTCATCCATTCAGCCATAAAAGCTATATCTCCTCTTTCTTGAAAAGACAATGTTTTGGCCCCAACCACTTTCTGTGGTAGTGAATTCTCACTATTCTCTAAAAGAAGAAATTTCACCTCATCTCAGTCCCAAATGGTTTAGCCCTTAACCTTAAACTATGACCCTTTCTTCTGGCCTCCCCCAGTTCAGGAGCATCTTTCCTGCATTTAAACTGTCTAGTCCTGTTAGAAATTGATAGGTTTCCATAAGGCACCCATTCCTTCTTCTGAAATCCAGTGAATACAATCCTTCATGACTCAATCTTTCCTCATTCGTCAGTCCTGCCATTCCAGGAGTCGATTTAGCAAACCTTTATTGCACTCCTTCTACAGCAAGAAAATCTTTCCTCAGATAAGGAAACTAAAACAGCACACAATATTGTGAAATACAGCCATCTGGTTCTCTAATGTCCTTCAGAGAAGGAAATTTGTTGCCCTTAACTGGTCTGCCCTACATGTTACTCCAGCTACATAATGGACCGTCGCTGTTTCTCTTTATTTTTGTTTAGGAGCTTTGGAAGTTGAGAATTGAATTTTGGACTTCGAGCAGAACCGTGTTTAAAAAAAAGGAGGAACAAACAAACAAATAAAAAGAAGCAGTGATGGCCTAGTGGTATTATTGCTAGACTATTAGTCAAGAAACTCAGCTAATATTCTGGGGCCCTGAGTTCGAATCCCACCACAGCAGATGGTGGAATTTGAATTCAATAAAAATACCTGGATTTAAGAATCTACCGATGATATTGAAACAACTGTCAATTATCAGAAAGACTCATGTGGCTTTTTAAGGTCCTTCCGGGAAGGAAATCTGCCATTCTCACGTGGTCTGTCCTACATGCAACTCCAGACCCACAGGAATGTAGCTGACTCTCAGTTGCTGTCTGAAATGGCCTAGCAAGTCATTCAGTTGTACCAATAGCTTAAAAGTCTCAAATAAATGAAACCAAATAGATCACTTGGCATTGACCTAAGCACCAGAAAAGACAATGGCAGAAATAGCCCTGTCAGCCATGCAAAGTCTTCCATACTAAGATGTGAGGGCTAGTGTCAAAATTGGGAGAGCTGTCTTAAAGACTAGTCAAGTAAAAGCCTGGCATAGTCATATTTACAGAATCATACCTACAGACAATGTCCCAGACACCACTATCACCATCCCTGGATATGTCCTGTCACACCAGCAGGACAGACCCAGCAGAGATGGTGGCACAGTGGTATACAGTCGGAACAGAGTTGCCCTGAGAATCCTCAACATTGACTTTGGACCCCATGAATTCTCATGTCTTCAAATTAAACATAGGCATGGAAACCTCCATGTTGAACAACACTTAGAGGAAGCACTGAAGATGGCAAGTGTACAAAATATATTCTGGTTTGTGGATTTCAATGTCCACCACCAAGAGTGGCTCAGCAGCAGTACTACTAGTCGAGCTGGTGAGGTCCTACAGAACATAGCTGCTACACTGCATCTGCAGCAGTTGGGGGGAGAAAAAACATACTTGACATCATTCTTACCAATCTGCCAGTTGTAGATGCATCTGTCCATGACAGTATTGATAAGAGTGACAATCGTATAGTCCTTGTGGAGACAAAGTTCCACCTTCACATTGAGAATAACTTCCATTGTATTGTGTAGCACTATCACCGTGCTAAATGGGACAGATTTTGAACAGATCTAGAAATTCAAGATTGGGCTTCCATGAGGCACTGTGGGCCATCAACAGCAGCAGAATTTACTCCAGCACAATCTGTAACCTCATGGCCCAGCAAATCTCCCATTCAACCATTACTACTAAGCTAGGGGATCAACCCTGATTCAATAGAGAGAGCAGGAGGGCATGCCAGGACCAGCACCAGGCTTTCCTAAAAATGAGGTGCCAACCTGGTGAAACCACCAAACAGGACAATTTACATGCCAAACAGCATAAGCGGCAAGTGATAGACAGAGCCAAGCAATCTCACAACCAATAGATCAGATCTAAACTCTGCAGTCCTACTACATCCAGTCTTAAATGTGGGTGGACCATTAAACAACTCACTGGAGGAGGTGGCTCCACAAATATCCCCAATGATGGAAGAGCACATCAGCGTTAAAGGCAAGGCTGAAGCATTTGCAGCAATCTTCAGCGAGAAGTGTCGGGTGCATGATGCATCTCAGCCTCCTCCAGCGGTCCCCAGCATCGCAGATAACAATTTTCCTCCAATTTGATTCACTCCATGTGATATTAGATTAGATTAGATTCCCTCCAGTGTGGAAACAGGCCCTTCGGCCCAACAAGTCCACACCGACCCTCAGAAGAGTAACCCACCCAGACCCATTTCCCTCTGACTAATGCATCTAACACTACGGGCAATTTAGCATGGCCAATTCACCTGACCTGCACATCTTTGGATTGTGGGAGGAAACCAGAGCACCCGAAGGAAACCCACACAGACACGGGGAAAATGTGCAAACTCCACACAGACAGTCGCCCAAGGCTGGAATCGAACCTGGGTCCCTGGTGCTGCAAGGCAGCAGTGCTAACCACTGAGCCACCGTGCCACCCCAAGAAACAATTGGAGACACTGGATGCTGCAAAGGCGATGGGCCCTGACAACATTCTGGCGATAGTACTGATGACGTGTGTTCCAGAACTTGCCACTCCCCTCACCAAGCTCTTCCAGCAGTTACAACACTGACATCTACCCAACAACAGGGAAATTGGCCAGACGTCTCCTGAACATGAAAAGCAGGACAAACACAACCCAGCCAATTACCACCCCATCAGTCTACTCCCGATCATCAGTAAAGTGATGGAAGATGTCGTCAGTAGTGCTATCAATAACCTGCTCAGTGATGTCTAGTTTGGATTCTTCCAGGGCCACTCAGCTCCTGACTTCATTACAGACATGGTTCAAAAATGGACAAAAGAGCTGAATTCCAGAGGTGAGGTGAGAGTGACAGCCCTTGACATCAAGGCTGCAATCAATCGAGTGTGGCATCAAGAAACCCTAGCAAAATTGGAAACACTGAGTGTCAGGAGCAAGCGGGTTCGGTTATTCTTAGTACATTGGGAGATGGTAGTAGTTGTTGAAAGTAAGTCATCTCAGCTCTAGGACAACACTGCAGGGGTTCCTCAGGGTAGTATCCTCGGCCCAACCATCTTCAGCTGCTTCATCAATACCTTCCCTCCTTCATACAGTCAGAAGTGGATGTTTGGCAATGATTGCACAATATTCAGCACCATTTCTGACTCCTCAGATACTGAAGCAGTCTGTGTTCAAGTGCAACAAAATCTGGACAATATCGAGGCTTGGGCTGGCAAGTGGCAAGTAACATTCGTGCCACACAAATACCAAGCTATGACCTCACCAGTAAGAGATAATCTAACTACCATTCCTCAACATTCAATACCATCACTGAATCTCCCACGATCAACCGGAAACTCAATTGGACTTAACACATAAAAGCCACGGCTACAACAGCAGATCAGAGGCTAGGAATACTGTGGCGAGTAAAACACCTCCTGACTCCCCAAACCCTGTCCATCATCTACAAGGCACAAGTCAGGTTGGAATACTCCTCACTTGCCTAGATGGGTGCATCTCCAACAAAACTCTAGAAGCTTGATACCATCCTGGACACAGCAGCCCACGTGATTGGGACTACATCCATAAGCATCCACTCCCTCCACTACCAATGCTCAGTGGCAGTAATGTGTTCTATTTATAAGATGTACTACAGAAATTCACCACAGATCTTCAGACAGCACTTTCCAAACTCATGACTATTTCCATCTAGAAGGACATGGGCAGCAGATATATATGGGAACACCACTATCTTCAAATTCCCCTCCAAGGCACTCACTATGATGACATGGAAATATATCATCATTTCTTCACTGTTGCTGGGTCAAAGTCCTGGAATTCCTTCCCTAATGGCATTGTGGGTGAACACACAACAGGTAGACTGCAGTGACTCAAGAAGGCAGCTCACCCCCACCTTTTCAAGGGCAACTAGGGATGAGCAGTAAATGCTAGCAAGCCAGCAACATCCACATCCCACAGATGAACAAATAAAAATTGATATTTGTTTAAGGACACTGGCCTGGAAAGTTAATTGCAGGTTGAGTATAGTCCTAAGAACATTCCAGACATTTCGGAACTTGAGGTGGCTTATGCTCAAGGATTGGCAGCTGTTTGGATAAAACAGTAATCAAAGGGAGGGTGGTGCTAACTAGTCAAACAAAGAGAACATTGAATAAAAAAAACAAAGAATAGATTGAACTGGCTTGGACTGAGTTTCTAGAGCAGAAGGCTATGTGATTGGAAGCTACTAACCATGAGTTTTACTGTCTCTAGTTTATATTCAGTTATGGTATTATTGAAAATTCTAAGAAAGGAACAGCAGTCTGTGAGATATAAGTAAAAGTTTCCCGTAGTCTGCAGAAGCTATTTGCATTCAAGACTATTGATTTCAGAAAGGAGAAAGTGAGGACTGCAGATGCTGGAGATCAGAGCTGAAAATGTGTTGCTGGAAAAGCGCAGCAGGTCAGGCAGCATCCAAGAAGCAGGAGAATCGACGTAGATTCCTGAAGAAGGGCTCATGCCCGAAATGTCGATTCTCCTGCTCCTTGGATCCTGCTTGACCTGCTGCGCTTTTCCAGCAACACATTTTTAGGTGTTGATTTCAGAATTCAAGCAAGATATACGGTCCCATATGATCAACTCAATAACCAAGAGTGAATAGCAACCATCATTCAAAATTGCTGAAGTGAACTGGCCAGTTGCAACTGTATCTTCTTTCAATTTATTCTTTTACTATGACTGTTTGTGTGTGAATGGGTCAAAAGAATTCAGGGTTTAAATCATAGACATTAATTTGATAATCTTGCTGTTTAGCTTTGCTGCTAATATTAATAATAAATTGGTAATAATAAATTGTATTAATAAACTGTATTAATAATAAAGAGTTAATTTCTATTTAAGCTATAAACTTAGTGTCTGATATCAGTAATTCATAAAATTTGTCTAACACTAATATGGCAATCATGAGGATCACTTAATGTTTTAATTTCCCTGTGTTGTGATATCGTGTTTGTGAGTCTATTTTTATCTAGCTTTGTCTGCTGTGCCAAAATAACAATAATAATGTTTTGCCCTTAATTGTATTCCGATTAATTGTCGTTGACTCAAAGCTTTAACTCTATTTTTCTCTCCACAGATGCTGCCAGACCTGTCGAGTTTCTGTAGCACTTTCTGTTTTTGTTCAGGTTTCAAGCTCCCACAGTTCTTTGTTTTTACTTTGACAAGGGAAGTTATTTTTCTTTACTAGTGTGTAGGATGAATGTGTTCAATCTTGTGGACAAAGGCGCTTCAGCTTAATTAACATCTCATTTGGAATCCTATCAAGACAAGGGATTTCATTTAGAGACAACTAAGGTTAAAAGAGAAGCAAGAATAGACATTGGACCACTGGAAAGTGAGGCTGGAAGATAGTAATGGGGAGCAACGAAATGGCAAAGGAACTGAATGGATATTTTGCATCAGTCTTCACAGTGGAAGTCGCTAGCAGCAGACCAGAATTTCAAGAGTCAGAGGGCAGAAGTGAGTGTAGTAGGCATCACTAAGAAGGAGGTGCTGGGGAAGCTGAAAAGTCTGAGGGTAGATAAATCACCTAGGCTGGATGGACTACACCCCAGAGTTCTGAAGGAGACAGCTGAGGATATTGTAGAGGCATTGGTGATGGTCTTTCAGGAATCACTGGAGTCAGGGAGGGTGTCAGAGGGCTGAAAAATGTTCAAGGTAACACCCATATTTAAAAAGGGAGGGAGGCAGAAAACAGGAAACTCTAGGCCAGTTAGCCTGACCTCAGTCATTTATAAGAGTTTGGTGTCCATTATTAGGAATGAGTTTGCAGAGCACTTGGAAATGTTAAATAAGGCTGAGTCAGCACAGTTTTGTCAAAGGGAGGTCATACCTGATAAATCTGCTGGAATTCTTTGTGGATTTAACCAGCACATTAGGCAAGGGAGACCCAGTGGATGTGATCTATTTGGATTTCCAGAAAGCCTTTAACAAGGTGCCAAACAGGCAGCTGCTGAATAAGATAAGAGCCCATGTGTGAGGGCAATGTATTGGCATGGATAGAGAATTGGCTGACAGGCAGAAGGCAGAGAATGGAGATAACAGAATCTTTTTCAGGATGGCAGCTAGTGACTAGTGAAGTTCCCAAGGGAGCGGTGTTGAGACCATATATTCATGATATACATTAACACAATCTGGATATTGCCAAGTTTGCAAATGACACAAAGATAGATGGAGGTAGTGTTGAGGAAGTAGGGCAGCTACAGAAGGACTTGACAGGCTAGGTTAATGTGCAAAGAAGTGGTAGATTGAATACAATGTGGAAAAGTGTGAGGTTATGTATTCTGATAGAAGAATAGATTATTTTCTCAGTGGGGGAAGGCTTTGGATATCTGAAGTTCAAAGAGACTTCAAAGTACAATAGCTACAAGGAGAAGGCAGGAGAATGGGGTTGAAAAACATAGCAACCATGATCAAATGCCGGAGCAGACTCAATTCCACTCCTATATTGTATTGTCTTATGACCTCAAGCTGTGTTGTTTTTGATCTATTTGATTGTTTGTTACTCATCTCCCATTAACGGTGGTTCACAAATGTATTGTAATAGAATATCAGCCATTGTATGAATAACAGAGTGTATTGTGGAGAGCATCAGCTACGTCTATGGATTCAAAGTGGAAAAGTTGTTGTAAATGGTCTTTTCCATGTTGATGGGAAGGCGTTGTCATTCTTAAGGAAGGAAACAACATCCTGTGAGTAAAGGGGATTTCAGGATGTTCTCTTCCCACAATATATCCTTTATCTTCTGGATTTGTCTTTAGGCAAAAGCTTGGAAATATTACAGTGCTGTGTTCTTGACTTGTGATCTTGGGTTGGTCAACTAAGAAATTAAGGTTGTTCATTTTTGGTGTTAGTGGTCACATGCTCCAGCATAATTATCATCAAACTAGTTCTGATGATGAGAATGTTTAACTCTAGTGCATTGCCTTAAGAAACTAATGCAGCTAACTTTATTTAAGCCCACTGTCTTGGAATTGAGTTAGGTGTGTGAAGATATTCAAGATTGGTCAATAACTGCCCTGGAATTCTCCAAAACTCTTTGATTTAAGATTGAGTTATTGATCTTCTTTCTCGTGGGCTGTTGGGTTTTGCAATGTCTTTGCGCTAAGTGGATATTTCTCATCAATTGAACATGACTGGATCTGCCCAGCAGGCATCAGGCCCTTGCATGAAGAGTGGCACAGACATCACTTAAATCTTTGACCAGAATAATGACATAATCTGGCATTAAAAATCACACAACATCAGGATATAATCCAACAGGTTTATTTGGAAGTACTAGCTTTCAGAGTGCCGCCACAAAGGTGCTAGTTGTCTGATGACGGATGCTTCCATAAGGGTTTCTATTTACCCTACTGGAGGAAGAAGTTGTTAGCTATAATTAAGCTATGGTGTGCATATTGCCAGGAGTGATTCCAGTCCAGGTATTGGAGTTTTGACCAACTCTGGCATTAAAGCCCCCAGAACGATGGTCTTTTCTTCCTTATGCAACTACAGCAAGAACTCTATCAAGGGCAGAACATAACTTTTTCTAAACATTGTCAGAGTTAAGCATTGGGGTACAAGCAATGACAGGAAGCATATCAGGTTATGGTTGAGCTGCAGCTGACTGATTATTTCAAACATATATTAATGACTTGGATGAGGAAAGCAAATATACTATAGCCAAGTTTGCGGAAGATACAAAAATAGGGAAGAAGGCAAGTGTTAAAGATAATGATTCTTCAATTTATGATGTTGGGTGCTTTTACTTGTGCAGATGACACAAAGATTGGTGGAGTAGCAGAAAGCATAAGAGACTATCAGAGAATACAGGAGGATATAGATAGACTGGAGAATTGGGTGGAAAAGTGGCAGATGGCTTTCAATCCAGACAAATGTGAGGCGATTTATTTCGGCAAGTCTAATTCTAGAGTGAATTATACAATGAATGGAAGAGCCTTGAGAAAAGTTGATGGGCAGAGAGATCTGGGAGTGCAGGTCCATTGTACCCTGAAGGTTGCTGCACACGTGGATAGAGTGGTCAAGAAGGCATATAGTATGCTTGCCTTCATTGTACAGGTATTGAGTATAAGAGCTGGCAAGTCATATTAAAATTGTACAAGACATTGGTTCGGCCTCATTTAGAATACTGTGTGCAATTTTGGTCGCCACATTGCCAAAAAGATGTCCACGCTTTGAAGAGGGTGCAGAGAAGGTTTACGAGGATGTTGCCTGGTAAGGAAGGTGCTAGCTATGAAGACAGGTTGAGTAGGTTAGGTTTATTTTCACTAGAAAAAAGGAGATTGAGGGGGGACCTGATTGAGGTTTACAAAATCATGAGGGGTATAAACAGGGTTGATAGAGATGAGCTTTTTCCCAGGGTGAAGGATTCAATAACGAGAGGTCATGCTTTCATGGTGAGAGGTGGAAAGTTTAAGGGGGATACATGGGGCAAGTACTTCACACAGAGGGTGGTGGGCATTTGGAACGCGTTGCCAGCAGAGGTGGTAGAGGTAGGCATGGTAGATGCATGAGTCGGTGGGGAGCAGAGGGTTACAGATGCTTAGGAATTGACCGACAAGTTTAGACAGTACATTTGGATCGGCTCAGGCTTGGAGGGCCGAAGGGCCTGTTCCTGAACTGCAAATTTTCTTTGTCATTTGTTCATACCTTGTCCTTTTCCAGATGGCAAAACTATAGACCATAGTTTAAACCAGTACCAAGAAAAAAAACATTAGAGAGCAGGAGAGAAATTCTTTGCACCAGTCTGGATCTTGTTGAAACAAAAGCAGGATGTGTTCTAAAAACTCAACAGGTCTGGCAGCATCTGTGGAGAAAGAGGCAGAGTTTTCATTTCAAGTCTGATTTGACTCTTAAACTCTTAGACAGGGGAGTGGATGTAGGCTATTCAGCCCATGGTGTCTGCTCCAACATTCAATGATATCATGACCAAAGTCAATAATCACTCTCCTGCCTTTTCTACATAACTGTGGATTCCTTATAGATTAAAAGTCTATCTCAGCCTTGAATATATTTATTGACCCAGCTTCTATACCCCTTTGTGTTCATTATCTTCTGAGAGAAGAATTTCCTCCTAATCTCCATTTATATATGTGATCCTTTATTCTGTGATTATGCCCTCTGGCCTTCAACTTTCCCACAAGGGGAAACAATCTCCCCACATCGACCCTGTCAAGCCTCCTAAGAATCTAGTATGCATCATCGGGTCACCTCTCATTCTTCTAAATTCTAATAAGTATGGGTACAACATTCATGCCACACAAATGCCAAGCAATGACCAGCTCCAATATGAGACAATCGACCCATCACCTCTTGACATTCAATGGGATACCACCATTGAACTCTCCACTATCAACATTCTAGCGCTATCTTTGATCAGAAACTCAACTGGACTTGCCATATACATGGTACAAGAGCAAGTCAGAGGCAAGTAATACTGTAATGAGTAATTTATCTCCTGACTCCTGAAAGCCTGTTCACCATTCACAAGGCACAAGTCAGGAATGTATAAGAATAATCTCCACTTACATGGATGAGTACAGCTCCAAAAATACTCAAGAGGCTTGATGCCACCCCATTTTTATCCTCATTCTCTTTGAAATGAAGACCAACATACCATTCACCTTCCCTATTACCTGAATTTGTAGGTTAGCTTTTTATGATTTTTGCACAAGGACTCCCAAGTCCATCAGTTCTATAGCTTTCTGCAGTCTTTCTCCATTTAAGTGTTCAACTCCCTATTCTTTCAATAAAATTCAATAAACTCCCAATTTCCCACATTATACATTCCATCTGCTAATTTTTAGCACATTCACTTAACCCTATCTATATCCCTTTGCAGTCTCCTCGTGTTATCTTCAACACTTGCCTTCTCACCTATTTTTGTGTCTTCCGCCAACTTGGCTATAGTACATTTGCTTTTCTCATCCAAGTCATTAATATATGTTGCAAATAATCAGTCCCAGTACTGATGCCTGTGGTGTTCCATTAGTTACAGTTTGCCATCTTGAAAATAACCCCCTTATCTTAATTCTGTCTTCTATCAGTTAGCCAATCTCTATCCATGCATACCATGGGATTTTTATCTTATGAAGTAATATAATATGCTTCTTCAGAGCTGCAGAATTATTCAGAATATTGGGACGTAAATTATTTTTTGCTGCTTTTGGGTTTACAATAGAGGCTTTTGTTTCTTTTAGTTTTGAGCTTTGGGAGATTTGTTTTTGACTTGATTGGCACATGACTGGCAAGTTTGCAATAGCACCTCCCCAAAAATCTATAATAAGTCATTATATAGAACTGTCATGATTACCATGAAGTTGATTTTTCAATTCTGTTGAATGTATAATTGACTAGTTTCATAACTTTCCTTAGTCATTTTCTTTCTAAAGTATGGGATCTTGAAAATATTGCTTTTGATTAAGCTATCTCCAGCAATTATCCATATTTTCTCACCTGCACACCACTTGAGTGAGTCAATTAATCATGTATAAGAGAACCAGGATCCTGCCTAAGTGCTTCCGATTTAGACAGGCAGGAGGCTGGAAGAAATCAGCAAGCCAGGCAGCATCAGGAGGTCGAGAACCGAAGAAGAGTTACACCCAAAATGTCAACTTCTCGATATCCTGGTGCTACCAGGTTTGCTGTGTTCTTCCAGCCTCCTCTCTACTTTGGATTCCAGCATCTGCAGTCTTTTGATTTGCATTGTTAACTGCATTATTATATATTTTGTGACTGGATTGACCCAGGGCTCACGACATTTTTCTAACTGACACATTCGACCTGTACTCAGAAACTAGATGCAAATTGTCAAGTTTATGATGACATCAAGTTGAGGTGGAACTGGGTGAAGCAATTCACAATGATTTAGACATGGTATAAGTGGGCAGATTAATAGCAAATTGAAACTTAATACAAATAAATGTAAAATGTTGCACCCAAGAAGAAAATGTAGATGATATGAATGATGTTGAAAGTTATTGATGAAGTTTAAATAAACTTATAAAGCTTAATGGATTTGATATTAAGCATATCCAATCAATACAGACTAAAACTCAATACAATCAATACATTGTTGAATTATATGAACAAAACAGTAGAAAAGTAAGTCAGAGAAGTTAATCATCAAATTCTATGCGTGTTCTTTTCTTATCACACCTGGAATGTCGAAAGTAATACTTTATATTGATTTTTTTTGTAAAGATGTGTTTCCTGTTTCTTGATACCTGACTTGAAAGTACCTTATTCTAACTTTAATTGGTATCCTCTCTAGTTAACAAATAATGCGGGAGCTCAAACTCTAGAGACATTGCAAGCAGGAAAAAGAGGCTGATCCTCAGAGTCAGGTTTGAATAATTTGGAAAATTCTAGCCTTTAAATCTGGAATTTAATCTTGTTGATATTATAAAATTGCTCGGTCAGAAATTATCCCAGATATCACATGAGAGAAAAGTGCTAATTGGTTAACATGTGAACTTTGATTGGTAGAGGTACTTTCATGGAGAATGCACAGTTAATTACAGAATCATAGAATCCTTACAGTGTGGATGCAGGCCATTCAGCCCATCAAGTCCACACTGACCTTCCCATCCAGATCTACTCCCTACTTCTGTAACCTTGTATTTCTCATGCCTAACCCAACTAGCTTGCACATCTGTGAACACTATCAGTAATTTAGCATGGCCAATCTACCTGACCTGCATAAATCTTTCCATCACCCTGCCTTTAGCAATCAAACTCTACTTGTCAATAATGTAGTCAGTACTTTCCTCTTAAAGTTTAAATGTTGTTTTCACTTTCCTTTGTTGTTTCTCATAAATTATCCCGATGAATGGAAGATTAACAGCTTCAAAAAATCTGTTATTTTTCAGTAATACTCCAGAAAATTGCTTTAAGTTAAACTGCAATAATTGAGCTAGAAATTGAGTACCACAGAGGTATTAATGCATTTGTACCTGAGTGATATCAGAGAACAGAAGTGAAAGAACTCACTTTGTACAATGGGACAATGTGGAATCGATTTGCATACACATTTTAGCTGGTGCTCTGGACTTGTTTATCTTTTGTTCTTTACTGCCTACACTTTTCAAGTCCCTTTCTGCTATTCCTGTGCCTCCTTTATTCTCTCCCCTCTTTAGGCACACTGCCTTGCTTGAAATACTTATTCCAATGATCCAGTTACAGAATTCCCTGGCAAAGACTTCGGCTTCTCTTTTCTCCTTTTAGATGTTATTTTAAAATATAACTTTGATCAAGTTTCAAGTCACTTTTCCTAATATCTCCCCTGTCAAACTTTAGTTGATACCATTCCTCATTTATTACAATAAAGATACTCTATAAAATTAAATTGTTGAGTTTCCAATCTAACACACAAAGTAATGAACCTCACTGCAAATGAGAAATAAAGAAAATGTTCCAAATACAAATTAATGTGCTTATTAAATTTTAAGAAATGACTCTATGATGCTATGATAGAAAATAAATAAAGCAAGGCCGCCCCAATAAACCTTTCTCATCTTGTTCCTGGAAAGAATTAATGTAAATTATTGCTGAAGGGGACATATAAAGGTTCACCAAATTTACCACATCTAAATCGCTTATAATTCCTTAATAGGATCAAGCTATTTCAGCTATTTTTACTTGTTTAGGTTTCTATCTTAAGGTTTAGAACATGTTTCCATGGTACATAGCTCTCAAGTATTTACAGAAAAAATATATACCACAGAATCGATAGATAGCAAAGCTTTTTCTACACTACCCTATTAGTTCACCACATTCAAATCAAAGAAAAATACCTCTGACTAAACAAATTTGATGCATTCAATTCCTAAACTCCAATACTTTAGCAAAACTACGAAGTTGTACTGAGTTTTTGCGTGGCCTCAAATCATAGACTAATACACATACAGAAATAGATTGTGATCACCAAAATTAATTTTGGAGAAGAGACTTTTAAGTTAAAATAAAGACATTTAATTGGATCCAGATACTATCAAAGAGCAGCAGAGCAAAAGAGTAGTATTCTAACCTTCCATTCCTTAATGATCCTTTTTGCCGATACACCCAGGCTTTTAAAAAGAAATAAGGCTTTTTGTGAAATTAGCCAAGAATTTTAAAGATGGTCTGAATGCAATGGTTCAAGCATCATTTGAAGCAATGCTACAGATAAAGAGAACTCCACCTACATGCATGCTGGTTAATGTAATAGAAGAATGAAGTGTGCCAAATCCAGATTATGACTCTTTTCACACCATTTAATTGAATCAAATATAGAAGAGAGGTCCAAATAAGACAATACAGATAACTATTCAAAGCAACCTAATGATTTGTGTCTAACCATAGGAAGAGGGCACAATAAATATTTCTATGTGGCATTTTATAAATAGTTCTCATAGCAGAAAGGCATGTGAAGTCCATACAAATAGCATACAGTAGATTTTGCCAGCCCTTCCAGGGTTGGCAATAATTTTACATTATATAAACACAGTGAGTTTTTGGCCTGGATTGAGCTTGCCACTGTGAGCTCATTCAATTCATTTCTGTTTGCCAAAAAGTCATGGAAATGCCCTCACTGCATTGCTGTCAGGCAAGAACCCCACATTTCACAGGTTCAATTGTACAGTTGCTCCTCATGAAGCAGGCGACACCCCTTCTACAGGAAAACAACATAGACTAACGTGGCAAGCAGTGGCGCAATGAGTAAATACTGTTCCCAAAATTTAGATCATCTGGGTAGAAGCAACCTAAGAAAATCTGCCAAGGAAAATACAGCCAATATTTTTGTATTTTAAACAGACAGAAAAATACACACACCACAAAATGTTACCTCCCATCAAGCTATACCACAACTGTAGTCACATGAAAAACAGTCAAACAACATTTCAGCTCCTTCATAATATATGTATTGTTATGACCAATTCCCAATTCATTCCGCTCCCAGGTGAGGAGGGAAGGACTGACATCCTTTCATTCTTCAACCCTGTCCTGCTGTTGGACACAAGGTTAACTTAAAACAAAGGATCGCTTCCCTTGTGGATATCTTTCCCAATGACGATATATTTACATATATATTATGGTTAAAATAAGCCAATTTAACCAGGCTTTCTTGTTTTAAAGAAAGAATAAATTTATTGGTTACCAATACATAAGGGAAAATAAACCAACACACACACAGAGTAAAAAGATATTAGTTAAAATAAAGATATATGAATCATTTAGTGGATTGTCCGTTTGAAATAGATAGTGAAGTGTTGCAGCATTTAATTGGCTGATTCCAATAGCACTGACCCTGGAAGTTGAGCAATTGGTTTTAAGATTCTGCATTCTACAGATCGTTTGAAAGGAATTGTCCAGTTTCTTGCTTGACTGTGACTTTTGATTGCTAGAAGCAAGTCACCAATCAGAGAGAGACATTTCTGTCATTCTTCTTTGCACTGCCAACCAGGGGAGTGTATAGTAGACATTCTGAGCTGTCACCTCCCGTGTTAGATTTTCAGGAATATCAGATGTTAGGTCTCTCTTCTTCAAGATCCTAAGCTGTTCTGCCAACAAATCTGTAGGGTATCATCTTTGTGGGAGGTGCTTATGGCACATCTCAGTACTAGAACATAGAACTTGGGCCAGTATAATGCTATACTGTTCTTCAGCCCTTGATGTTGTGCTGAGCTTTTATCCTACTCTAAGATCAAACCAACCTACATATCCTACATTTTGCTAGCCATGTGCCTGTCCAAGAGTCACTTTAATGTCTCCAATGTATCTGGCGCTACCACCACTGCTGGCAGTGCATTCCATGCACCCACCACTCTCTGCGTAAAGAAACTACCTCTGACATCGCCCCTCAACCTTCTTCCCATCACCTTAAAATTGTGCCCAGTCGTGATAAACTCAATTCTCCTGCAGAACACCACTGGTCACTGAGCTTCAGGCTAAATACTTGCTAACTACTACCACCCTATGTCTTCTATGGGCCAGCCAATTCTGTATCCAGGCAGCCAAATTTGCCTGTATCCCATACCTCCTTACTGTCTGAATAAACCTGCCATGAGGAACCTTGCTAAAATCCATATATACCACATCCACTTCCCTAGTTTCATCAGTGTGTTTTGTCAAATTCTCAAAAAATCCAATAAGACTTGTGAGGCATGACCTGCCCCTCACAAATCCATGCTGACTATGTCTAATCAAGCTATGCTTTTCCAAATAATCATAAATCCTGTCTCTCAGAATCCTCTCCAATAATTTGCCCACCTGACATAAGACTGACTGCTCTGTAATTCCCAGGGATATCCCTATTCCCTTTCCTGAACAAGGGAATAACATTTGCCACCTTCCATTCATCTGGTACTGCTCCAGTGGACAGTGTGGATGCAAAGAAAAGGGCACAGCAATCTCTTCCCTCGCTTCTAGTAGTAGTCTCTCCCACCTAGTCCAGGTTTTTCAAAATTTCTAACACATCCTCCTTCTTAACACCAATCTGTTAGAGTGTATCAGCCTGTTTCACACTGCCCTCACAAACAACAAGGTCCCTCTCACGAGTAAATACGGAAGCAAAGTATTCATTAAGGACCTTTCCTACCTCTGACTCCTGGCACAAGTTCCCTCCACTATCCTTGATCGGTCGTACCATCAATCTGGCCATCTTTTTGTTCCTCACATAAGTGTAGAACGCCTTGAAGTTTTCCTCAATATTACCCACCAAAACTTATTCATGCCCCCTTAGAGTCATAGTCATAGAGATGTACAGCATGGAAACAGACCCTTCGGTACAACCTGTCCATGCCGACCAGATATTGCCTCTAGTTGTGGACTCCCCCACCCCAGGGAAAAGACTTTGTCTATTTATCCTATCCATGCCCCTCATAATTTTGTAAACCTCTTCAAGGTCACCCCTTAGCCTCTGATGCTCCAGGGAAAACATCCACAGCCTGTTCAACCTTTCCCTATAGCTCAAATCCTCCAACCTTGGCAACATCCTTCTGAATCTTTTCTGAACCCTTTCAAGTTTCACAACATCTTTCCAATAGGAAGGAAACCAGAATTGCACGCAATATTCCAACAGTGGCCTGACCAATGTCCTGTACAGCCGCAACAGGACCTCCCAACTCCTGTACTCAATACTCTGACACAATACTCTGACTGATAAAGGAAAGCATACCAAACGCCTTCTTCACTATCCTATCTAACTGTGACTCCACTTTCAAGGAGCTATGAAGATGCACTCCAAGATCTCTTTGTTCAGCAACACTCCCTAGGACCTTACCATTAAGCGTATAAGTCCTGCTAAGATTTGCTTTCCCAAAACACAGCACCTCGCATTTATCTAAATTAAACTCCGCCTGCCACTTCTCAGCCCCTTGGCCCATCTGATCAAGATCCTGTTGTAGTCTGAAATAACCTTCTTCGCTGTCCACTACACCTCCAGTTTTGGTGTCATCTGAAAACTTACCAACTATACCTCTTATGCTCGCATCCATATCATTTATATAAATGACGAAAAGTAGAGGACCCAGCACCGATCCTTGTGGCACTCCACTGGTCACAGGCCTCCAGTCTGAAAAACAATCCTCCACCACCCTTTGTCTTCTACCTTTGAGCCAGTTCTGTATCCAAATGGCTCGTTCTCCCTGTATTCCATGAGATCTAACCTTGCTAACCAGTCTCCCATGGGGAACCTTGTTGAATGACTTACTGAAGTCCATATAGATCACATCTACTGCTCTGCTCTCATCACTCCTCTTTGTTACTTCTTCAAAAAACTCAATCAAGTTTGTGAGACATGATTTCCCACGCACAAAGCTATGTTGACTATCCCTAATCAATCCCTCAGGATTACTTCCAACAAATTGCCCACCTTCGACATCAGGCTCACTGGTCTATAGTTCCCTGGCTTGTCCTTACCACCTTTCTTAAACAGTGGCACTAGGTTAGCCAACCTCCAGTCTTCCAGCACCTCACCTGTAACTGAAGAAGGGCTTATGCCCGAAACGTCAATTCTCCTGTTCCCTGGATGCTGCCTGACCTGCTGCGCTTTTCCAGCAACACATTTTCAGCCCTCACCTGTGACTATCAATGATACAAATATCTCAGCAAGAGGCCCAACAACCACTTCCCTAGATTCCCACAGAGTTCTAGGGTAACCTGATTAGGTCCTGGGGATTTATCCACCTTCATGTGTTTCAAGACATCCAGCACTTCATCCTGTATAATATGGACATATTTTAAAGATGTTACCATCTATTTCCCTACATTCTATATCTTCCATATCCTTTTCCACAGTAAATACTGATGCAAAATACTCGTTTAGTAACTACCCCATCTTCTGCAGCTCCACACAAAGGCTGCCTTGCTGATCTTTGAGGGGCCCTATTCTCTCCCTAGTTATCCTTTTGTCCTTAATGTATTTGTAAAATCCCTTTGGATTCTGCTTCTTCAACTTTTAGATCTGGTCTATCCTTTTCCATCACTAAAACAAATAGAATTATGGTCGCTGGCCCCAAAGTGCTCCCCCACTGACACCTCAGTCACCTGCCTTGCCTTATTTCCCAAGAGTAGGTCAAGTTTTGCAACTTCTCTGGCAGGTACATCCACATAATGACTCAGAAAATTTTCTTGCACACACTTAACAAAATCCTCTCCATCTAATCCCTTAACACTATGGCAGTCCCAGTTTATGTTTGGGAAGTTAAAATCTCCTACCATAACCACCCTATTATTCTTACAGATAGCTGAGATCTCCTTACAAGTTTGTTTCTCAATTTCCCTCTGACTATAAGGGGGGTCTATAATACAATCCCAATAAGGTTATCATCCCATTCTTATTTCTCAGTTCCCCCCAAATAACTTCCTTGGATGTATGGTAGGAGATTTGTTTTGGTGTGGGAGGATCCTTTGCCAGGTGGATAGCAGTACTGTGTAAGTATCCTAAGGCAGCAGTTATTACAAATGGTGTTAAGTCAAATAATTTTAATATTAGAAGGGGTAATCGACAGGGGTCTCCTCTATCATCGCTGCTATTTACCTTGGCAATTGAACCATTAGCTGAAACTATCAGAAGGGACTCTGAAATAGTATGCCAAAGATGAGAATGGGGAAGCAGAAGATTACCCTATATGCAGACAATGTCCTTTTATTCTTGGCCGATCTGGAGAAGTCTGTTCCCCAATTGATCCAAATTATTTCAATTCGGGTTATAGGATCAATTTCACAAAATCAGAAGTAGGGGGTTTAGTGGAGGTGCCTAACCTAAAGGATAAAATGCAAAACCAAAAGAGTTTCTGTATTTGGGAATTTTTATTACCCCTTCCTTCCACCAGCGGTATAAGGCTAACTTTGTACAATTGCTCGAGAGGATAAAACAGGACTTGCAGCAGTCGGAGGGATTACCATTATCATGGTGAGGCCAAATAGCCCTGATTAAGATGAATGTCCTTCCCTGACTGCTATATCATGAGAATGGTCCCGTTGTTGTTACCTAGGCAAGTATTACTGAGGAGTAATGGTTGGCTAGGGTCCTTTATTTGGCGCCATAGGTGTCCTCTAGTTAAATTCACTAAATTACAGCTTTTGCAGGCTGGGGGAGGGGTGGATCTTCCAGATTTGAAGAAATACAAATCTACCCAGATTGATTCCACAGCTTGATCTCTCATGCTTACATCATTGCTCATTACAGCACTGATCCCTTCCTTCAGCAGACAGGTCACACCACCTCCTTTTCCTTTCAGTCTATCTTTCCGAAATGCTGATATTCAATTCCCAGACCTCGTCTCCTTGTAACCATGTCTCAGTAATCGTTACCAAACATAGTCTTGTGTTTCTATTTGCACCATTAATTTTGTTTTGAATACATTGTGCATTTAGATAAAAAGCTTTTACAAATACTAGTAAATTTCCTGACTTTTTTTAGAATTCCTTGATGCATAAAGACGTTCACCTGTTCTGTTCCTCACCTTTATTGTCTGGTAATGAACTGCCACATCCCTAACCTGCATTCATACCTCATCCTTTAATTCAGTTTTTCTAATTTCCCCTGTAACTGAACCCCATTCCTCCACACCCACCCCCACCACCATTTACTTTAAAGCCTTGTCTACAGCTCCAGTTATGCGGTTCACTAGGACTCTACATGATTCAGATGAAGACCATCCCATCGGAACAGGTCCTTTCTCCCCAGTACTGGTGCCAACGTCCCACAAATTCAAACCTATTTCTCCCACACCAATTTTTAAGCCACACATTTACTGACTTAATCTTATTGACTTGATTCAACTCTTAGCTGTCAAATTGCAGACAGAACATCTCCAGAAATAGTTTTATGTCTTGCCATATGTATCAATGCCTCTGGAGACTCCAAGGAGTCTATGGTCCCATTTAGTTCCCAAATACATGATGTCTTTTGGCAACATCATCCAAAAACACGATGGTTGGTTTCTTTGTATACGTTGATGACGGTACGCTCCTAAGAGTCAAAAGAACTTATGACATAATGTTTCCATTTTGAAGTTAAAGTACAGTGTCATTGTTGAGCATGTTGGATAGCATCATAACTGCCAATACCTGGGTTATGTCACATCATCAAGTGCTTCTCAGTTTATAGCTGATGGAAACGATATGTTACTCGATAATCCATGTGGTCAGGCAGCTGGAGGTTCATGCACCTGAAGGGACCTCCCAGGGTCAAAGGTTCCAGTGCCATTATAAAGGTCAGCTGGACACTACACCAGGCGCTACAAGCTAGAAACTTTCCAGGAGCCTTTGGTGATCATCCCTAAAAATCCAGAAATGCCTGCCAACAAATCTAAGATGACTCTGAAGTTTACAATCTGCCCCCGGTACCTGTCCCGCCCTCTGCACCCTGCCCCTGCTGTTGGGTGGAGTGACTGAAAGATGATCTATACTGTTCCTTTGTGATGACATCAGGAGACCATCCAATCACATCACTGTGGCTCAGTAGTCAGCACTGCTGCTTCACAGTGCCAGGGATATGGGTTCAATTCCAGTCTTGGGCGACTGTCTGTGTGGAGTTTGCAAATTCGCCCTGTGTCTGCATGGGCTTCCTCCAGGTGCTCCGGTTTCCTCCCACAATCCAAACATTTGCAGGTCAGGTGAATTGGCCATGGGAAATTGTCCATTGTGTTCAGGGATGTATAGGTTAGGTGCATTAGTCAGGGGTTAATGTAGGGGAATGAGTCAGGGTGGGTTACTGTTCAGAGGGTCGATGTGGACCTGTTGGGCTGAAAGGCCTGTTTCCACACTATAGAGATTCTATTATTTTATCTGCCCAATGTGAGCAGATTTCACAACATACGTCAGCCCATTGGGTGCAACTAAAGGGATAGCAAACAGAGCAGAAAATAGTCAATCGTCTCTTACACTCTGCAAGGATAAGTGAACCTCCTTCTCTCTGCTAACTCACACTTGTAGGGACATAACTCTGCCACTTCACAGCATCTTCAGAAAGCCTCACAGTCTGCAGGCCTCGGTTTCACATGCATGATGTTTACTCGAGGGCTGAACACCATTTCATCTTCTCAAACAACTAACCCTTCCTGCCTACTCTGCTTCCTGCTCATTCACTGGTGCCATCTTACTACCTAGTGTCGTCATGCATGCTCACAAACTGCTCCTGCTCCGTGTACTCCAAATGATAAATCACCTTTCTCCATATTCACTGAGATTTTAGTGCAACAATTAATACTCCTAGCTGTCAAGGTGCCAACACCCAAGTCCTGCATCATCCCCAGAGAAGACGGAGTGAGCATAACTTTCTTGATTCCCTCCTCCCCATACCCTTTGAGACTAATTAGTTGCCCCTCATGACTGTCACCATTGTGGTGTATATGAATTTTAGTAAGGCGTTTGGTAAGGTTCCCCATGGTAGGCTACTGCAAAAAATACGGAGGTATGGCATTGAGGGTGAGTTGGAGGTTTGGATTAGGAATTTGCTGGGTGGAAGAAGACAGAGAGTAGTAGTTGATGGTAAAGGTTCATCTTGGAGTGCAGTTACTAGCGGTGTTCCGCAAGGATCTGTTTTGGGACCATTGCTGTTTGTCATTTTTATAAATGACCTGGAGGAGGGGCTAGAAGGTTGGGTGAGCAAGTTTGCGGATAATACGAAAGTCGGTGGAGTTGTTTACAGTGAGGAAGGA
>NC_057710.1:39027904-39031146 GCF_004010195.1 Chiloscyllium plagiosum
TTTTGTCGCCATACTATAGGAAGGATGTGGAAGCACTGGAACGGGTGCTGAGGAGGTTTACCAGGATGTTGCCTGGTATGGTAGGAAGATTGTATGAGGAAAGGCTGAGGCACTTGGGGTTGTTTTCAATGGTGTAAAGAAGGTTTAGGGGTGACTTGATGATTAGGGGTTTAGATAGGGTTGACCGTGAGAACCTTTTTCCACGTATGGAGTCAGCTATTACGAGGGGGCATAGCTTTAAATTAAGGGGTGGTAGGTATAGGACAGATGTTAGGGGTAGGTTCTTTACTCAGTGAGTTGTGAGTTCATGGAATGCCCTGCCAGTAGCAGTGGTGGACTCTCCCTCTTTATGGGCATTTAAACAGGCATTGGATAGGCATATGGAGGATAGTGGCTAGGGTAGGTTAGGTGGGCTTGGATCGGCGCAACATCGAGGGCCAAAGGGCCTGTACTTCGCCGTATTTTTCTATGTTCTATGTTCATTCTCTCAGATACCAACTACAACTAGACCAAATTCCAGACGTGAGCAGTCCTCATCCTTTTTGATGCTATGCACTGATTGTGAAAGTACTCCACATTATGTACAGTCTACCTTGCCTGGCTTTGCAGAACAGCCTCGCCCAGCAGTCCGCCAGCAAGCCAGAATTTGTAATAAGTCTCCATCTCTCTGATTTTGTTTGACTGCTGGATTGACTGTGGCCCAGTTTCTGGTCTGAAACAGCACAGATCCCCAGAATGCATCAAACAACTGCTTGACTAACTATGCCCAAACCCCAGAAATGCTCAGCCCCTGGACTGACTATATTGGTATCCAATGACAGACTGAAATCTACCTTTGCCCCACTAAAAGGCTCACCATCATTAGGCAGTGCATTTGTCAGTCTCCTGGAAAGTTTCTAGCTTATAGCGCCTGGTGTAGTGTCCAGTTGACCTTTATAATGGCACTGGAATCTTTGACCCTGGGAGTGATACCACCTCTACAGTGACCCAGCACGGTATTTTACAGTGAAATGTTCTCCCATCCTATTTTACATTGGTGCTTCATTGTTTCCAACAGATACAAGCTGCCTGCCTTACCCTTTGTGCTCGAGTAAGCCTTTCCAGCCACGAGTTGCCTGTCTGACCATTCTCACTGAAGTGCCTGTCTGTCTCACCGGAGAAGCTGGTGCTCTGCCATTGCCCAGTTGGGTGGAGCAATGATCCAGGAGGAGAAAGTGAGGTCTGCAGATGCTGGAGATCAAAGTTGAAACTTTATTGCTGGAACAGCACAGCAGGTCAGGCAGCATCCAGGGAACAGGAGATTCGACGTTTCGGGCACAGGCCCTTCTTCAGGAATGAGCAGAGAGTGTTCAGCAGGAGAAGATAAAAGGTAGGGAGGAGGGACTTGGAGGAGGGGCGTTGG
Organism: Chiloscyllium plagiosum; assembly: GCF_004010195.1. Classification (NCBI taxonomy): domain Eukaryota; kingdom Metazoa; phylum Chordata; class Chondrichthyes; order Orectolobiformes; family Hemiscylliidae; genus Chiloscyllium; species Chiloscyllium plagiosum. Next base: position 39,029,307 of record NC_057710.1, read on the forward strand.
AAATGTGATAGGTGGAAAGAGGTCAAGGTGAGGGTGATAGGTCGGAGTAGGATGGAGGCGGAGAGGTCAAGAAGAAGACTGCAGGTCAGGAAGGCGGTGCCGGGCTGGAAGGATCGGGCTGAGACAAGGTGGGGGGAGGGGGGATGAAGAAACTGGTGAAGTCCAAGTTCATCCCCTGCGGTTGGAGGGTTCCCAGTCGGAAGATAAGACGCTCCTCCTCCGACCGTCGCGTTGTTGTGGTTTGGTGGTGGATGAGTCCAATGACCTGCATATCCTCGGTGGAGTGGGAGGGGGAGTTGAAATGCTGTGCCACAGGTTGGTTGGGTTGGTTCGTCCGGGTGGCCCAGAGGTGCTCTCTGAATCGCTCCGCAAGTAGGCGGCCTGTCTCCCCAATATAGAGGAGGCCACACCGGCTGCAGCGGATGCAGTAGATGATGTGGGTGAATGTGCAGGTGAATCTGTGGCGGATATGGAAGTTTCCCTTGGGGCCTTGGAGAGAAGTGAGGGGGGAGGTGTGGGCGCAAGTGTTGCACCTCCTGAGGTTGCAAGGGAAGGTGCCGGGAGTGGAGGTTGGGTCGGTGGGGGGTGTGGATCTGACAAGGGTGTCGCGGAGGGAGTGGTCTCTACGGAAAGCTGATAGGGGAGGGGAGGGAAATATATCCTTGGTGCTGGGGTCTGTTTGGAGGTGGCGCAAGTGACGGCGGATGATGCGCTGTACATGGAGATTGGTGGGGTGGTAGGTGAGGACCAGTGGGGTTCTGTCCTGGTGGCGGTTGGAGGGGCGGGGCTCAAGGGCGGAGGTGCGGGAAGTGGAGGAGATGCGGTGGAGGGATCCTCCTCATGGAGGTGCCTCCTGTAGTTGTTCTGTTTCAGTAAAAGCGAAGAGAAGGAGCATGGTCTGAAATCTGTATTCACCTGGACCGGAGGCAAAAGACAAACCTCAACAGTTAGACACTTGGCTTACACATTCAAATTTCTGAAATGTTATGCATTTTGATCATTTATTTGGTACAAGGATGTTTATTCCAATGAATAGGCAAATACATGGGGAGGCAATAGCCTAATGGCATTATCACTGGACTGTTAATGTAGAGACCCAGGTAACATTCTGGGGAGCCAGATTTGAATCCTGCCATGGCAGATAGTGGAATTTGAATTCAATAATAAAATAAAATCTGGAATTAAGAATCTAATGACCATGAACGCATTATCAATTGTTGAAAAAACCCATCTCTTATGTCTTCTAATATCTCCAATATTCTTTTTGGAAGGAAACTGCCATACTTACCTGGTTTGGCCTACATGTGAATCCAGATGCACAGCAATATGGATAACTCTTAACTGCCCCCTTGTCAGTTGAGGATTGGCAATAAATGCTGCCTAACCAGCAAAATCTACATCCCATGAATAAGTTAAAAAAAGAGATGCAAATACATATGTACATGCCTTCTCTGAGGTTGAGAAAGTCACCTCAGCATCTGAAGACAGAGGACTAAATTGCAATCATTTAACTCAACAGTGAGAATCTACTTGTTTTTTGGATTCTCACCCAATTAACCCATTAGGATTGCAATTATCCCCAACACCCTAAGGAGTAGTTACTTACACTCACTGAACCATTGAGGTAAAAACAAGGACTGTAGATGCTGGAAACCAGAGTCTAGATTAGAGTGGTGCTGGAAAAGCACAGCAGGTCAGGCAGCATCCGAGGAGCAGGAAAATCGACATTTCGAGCAAAAGCCCTTCATCAGGAATAGAGGCAGAGTGTCTGCAGGGTGGAGAGATAAATGAGAGGAAGGTGGGGATGGGGAGAAAGTAGCATAGAGTACAATAGGTGAAT
>NC_057710.1:39031476-39045355 GCF_004010195.1 Chiloscyllium plagiosum
ACCCCTCCAACCGTAACAAGGACAGAACTCCCCTGGTGCTCACCTTCCACCCTACCAACCTTCGCATAAACCAAATCATCCAATGACATTTCCGCCACCTCCAAATGGACCCCACCACCAGGGATATATTTCCCTCCCCACCCCTTTCCGCCCTTCTGCAAAGACCATTCCCTCTGTGACTACCTGGTCAGGTCTACGCCCCCCCCAACAACCCACCCTCCCGTCCTGGCACCTTCCCCAGCCACCGCAGGAATTGCAAAACCTGCGCCCACACCTCCTCCCTCACCTCTATCCAAGGCTCCAAAGGAGCCTTCCACATCCATCAAAGTTTTACCTGCACATCCACCAATATTGGAGGAAGAATGCCTCGTCTTCTGTCTTGGGACCCTCCGACCACACAGCATTAACGTCGATCTCACCAGTTTCCAAACTTCCCCACCACCCAACTCATCCCAGATCCAGCCCTCCAACTCAGCACCACCCTACTTATCCATCTTTCTTCTCACCTATCTGCTCCAGCCTCTCCTCCGAGCTACCAACATCACCCCGCACCTCTATCTACCTATCATCTTTCTAGCTACCTTCCTTCCCATCCCCACCCTGGTTATACCTGGCTATAGCAGATCTGGGCAGCACAACATGGGAGGGACGTATTAGCCTTGAAGGGAGAAAACCATAGATTTACAAGAATGCTACCTGGACTTTGGGATTAAGTTATGATCTCTGCAGTGAATTACAATCAAAGGCAATCATGGGAAATGGAGCTAAATGATATGAGTTCCTCGTGGATTTGAAATTCTGAAAATTTAGGTTTAAGCTCTCCCTACCAGCTAATGTATAAAACTATTCAAAATTTGCTAACCGGTCATCATCTAAATATTCATGCCGTGCCTCCACAAGCAGCTCATATTCCTCCTCCTTCACTGAAATTCCTGGTTATGTAAATCATAGAGTCATATGGTAATACAGCACGGAATCACACCCTTCAGCCCATGCTGACCAAGTTTCCTAAACTGAACTAGTCCCCTTTGCCTGCACATGGACCACGTCCCTCTAAACTTTTCCTTCTCATATACCTGTCCAAATGTCTTTTAAATGTTGTACTTGTACTTATCTCTACCAGTTTCTCTGGCAGCTCATTCCATATAACCAGCAATCGTCAGGTCCCTTTTAAACTTTTCCCCCTCTCACCTTAACCCTATGCCCTCTAGTTTTGAACTCCCCTACACTGGGGAAAGGACCTCAGCCTCCTACACTCCAGGGAAAAAAGTCCCACCCTATCCAGCCTCAGCTTTTAACTCAAACCCTCCAATCCCAGTAATATCCTTGTAGATCCTTTTTGCACCCTGTCCAATTTAAATAACATTTTCCTTTAACAAGGCAAATACAGTACTCCAAATGTGGCCTGACCAATGTCTTGTACAGCTGTAACATGACATCCTAACTCCTGTACTCAATGCTCTGACTGATTAAGGCAAGCGTACCAAGCATTTTTTCACCACCCTGTCTACCTGTGACTCCATTTACAAGGAACTGTGCACCTGCTCCCTTATCTCTTTGTTCGATAATACTCCCAGGGTCCTACTGCTAACTCGAAGTCTGGACTGAGGTTTGAAGAGGAAAAGAGCAGGGATAGATGGGAATCAACTTGTGAGACTCCTGCTCATCCTGGCTCCACAGAGAGGTTTCTTTTTAAATATTAAAACCATTTACCTTTCATTGAACTATTATAACAGAAACCACTGAAGAATTCTAAGATATAGGAGTGTCATTTGCCCCCTCATCTGTAAGTACGCGGTGCGGGGTCTTTCAACAGGTGATAGGGTCCTCATGAACAAGCTCATAGGATCCACTCCAGGTCGAGGAGAAAAGAAGAGATCTTAAAACGGGATTTCTGAATTTAGCAGTGGGAATGGCACAAGCACAGATTGGGAACAGGTTGTCCCACTTTTAGACTAACATGAAATGGATCTTTTGATGCTCAAAAATGAGCACAACAGATACTAACTCATGCCCCTTGTCCCTGAATAAGCAGCAAAATTAATCTAACATCATATGGTCCCAATCTGAATCATTTCACTGGTTGAATTTTATATTACTTTGCAGTTTCATGCCTTCAGAAGGATGACAATATCAGATACAGAGTGAAGGATTGTACAATCTAGTCCCTTTGTGTTTTGATGGACAGGTCCCAGAATGCTTTGTAATGAGGACTTCAGTGATGACTTTATTTTTCTCATTCAAGCTGCCAAGCAGAGCTGTGTTCCTAGGGTTTTGACACCTTGTAAAGTCATTTCACTGCATTCAGATACATTGAGACAGATGGTGTGAAGAGATGCAGAGGATGATACAGGAGCAACTTGCCAGCTTCCAAAGTGTGTTAGGTACTTTGATGTTCCAGGAAAGAGAACAGGAAATTATTTTTACAAGTCGGCTTCAAACTGTACACTGCAGGACACTGCCACCAACAACCACCCTTTATAACTCCAGTGAATGCTTCCTAGCCACATAATAACACACTTAAAGGCATTTTGCTCAGAGCGCAGCATTCTCTCATGAGAGTTCTGCTGCAGGCAGCAAGCCAAAAGCGTGCTACCCTGTGCTCCATTACCTATTTATTTATAGTTTCATTGCTGTTTTCAATTGGGCAATGACCTGACAGCTGTCATCATTCTCCTCTTTTTGCTCTCCACCTGGCCATCATTTCGAGCTACAAAAGTGCTCCACTGCTTTGCTTTTAGGATGTCATTACTAAATGTCATCATTAATTAACCCATTTCATTCAGTCTCAGACAGACAGATTGAATGAGGGGAGCTTTAACTCATATAGTTATACACATTGCCTTGTGGTAAAAAGCAAACAATATAATTCAGGGGTCAACCAGTCAATGGCTGTGGGGCAGCTAGGTGTTCCCCTTGGCATGATCCCCTGGTGATGGGCACGGAAAATCAGGCACTTCATGTAATTCAGACCTTGGACATATGAATGAGACATGTCGAGTCCAACAGCAGCATCACAGGGGTATAATTGCCAACATGGGTTGATTGAATTGATTAGCTGGGTTGGTAGTCGAGAGTATGGTGCTGGAAAAGCACAGCAGGTCAGGCAGCATCCAAGGAGCAGGAGAATCAACATTTTGGGTATATGCCCTTCATCAGGAAGATCAGGAGGATCAGGGAGATCCTCTTCAGTTCTTCACACCATCTGTCTCAATGTATCTGAATGCAGTGAACTGACTTTGCAATGTGTCAAAACCCGAGGAACACAGCTCTGCTTGGCAGCTTGAATGAGAAAAATAAAGTCATCACTGAAGTCCTCATTACAAAGCATTCTGGGACCTGTCCATCAAAACACAAAAGGTCTAGATTGTACAATCCTTCACTCTGTATCTGATATTGTCATCCTTCTGAAGGCGTGAAACTGCAAGGTAATATAAAATTCAACCAGTGAAACGATTCATATTGGGTCCATATGATGGTCCTGATGAAGGGCTTATCAAAACATCGATTCCCCTGCTCCTTGGATGCTGCCTGACCGGCTGTGCTTTTCCAGTCACTCTCAACTCTGATTTCCAGCATCTGCAGTCCTCACTGTCTCTAGTTGGGATGGTAGCCAGCTCTTCAACATCATTTTTCATGCCTCTACGAGCTCATCTTTCCACCTTTTCCATTTCCCCTCACACCACCATGTATCATCGATAACCTGACATATTTCCCATCCTTCACACCCCTCACACCACCTTGTATCATTGATAACTTGACATATTTCCCATCCCTCACGCCCCTCACACCACCCACTACTGAATGCCCCCTCAGGCAATTTTATATCTCCTCCATCCCCCTCATATTCATGCTTCCATTCACACCCCTCCTGGCCTCCCAGCATACTTCATAGCTACTCACCCAGTAAGCACTATTTACACTCTTCAGGAGTTACAGTTATTAAAAGGGTACACTTCTAATAATCTAAATGAACTGGCATTAAAAATCACATTCATATCTTCCTTAAAAATGAGAGAATGTAAATCCACTCAGGTTGCCATTAAGACCATAACACCATAAGACATAGGAGCAGAAATTAGGCTATTCGATCCACCAATTCTATTCCGCCACTCAATCATGATTGATAAATTTCCCAATCCCATTCTCCCGCTTTCTCCCCAAAACCTTTGATCCCTTTGACAATCAAGAACCTATCTATCTCTGTCTTAAAAATACTCAATGACCTGGACTCTACAGCCTTCTGTCGCAAAATATTCCATAGATTCACCACTCTCTGGCTAAGACATTTCTCCTTATCTCTGTTCTAATGGGTCTTCCATTTAATCTAAGGCTGTGCCCTTGGGTCCTTAGTTTCTCCTGCAATGGAAACATTTTCCCAATGTCCACTCCATCCAGGATGTTCATTATTCTGTAAATTTCAATTAGGTTCCCCCTTATCCTTCTAAACTCCATAAAGTATAGTCCCAGAGTCCTCAAACATTCCTCATATGTTAAGCCTTTCATTCCTGGAATCATTCTCATGAACCTCCTCTGGACCCACTCCAGGGCCAGTACATCCTTCCTGAGATATGAGGCCCAAAATTGCTCACAATACTCTAAACGTAGTCTGACCAGAGCTTTGTAAAGCCTCAGAAATACATCCTTGCTTTTATACTCTAGTCGTCTCAAGATAAATGTCAACATTGTATTTGCCATTACATTCAGCCATGTAAACAAACAAACATCTTGAATATTGCTGAAAAGAGATAAAATTGTCAAAGGTTTTTGCCTTATGTTCGTCAGGACAAACTCAAGAATGCCAAATTTTAAATGATCACAGCAATTTATTTTGCAGGAGAAAAGATGGGCTGGTGGGTTGATTCTGATTGGTTTAGGCATTAATTCAGAAAAATCAATGGCAATGCAAGCTCCTGGGTAACTCAAAATTGTACAAAACTTGAACAATGCATACCAATGGATGCCAATTCAGATCATCATAGTGCAGTCCCAAGCACTTTATTTTGAATACATAATTGTATGGTCCCAACATCCTGTTGCATCTCAACACAAACCCATTCAGGATTTTGAAGCTGTAATTGTCAACTTACTTTTGCTAGGCAGAAGTCATAATCAAATCACTGCACCAAAAAACATATTTAACATATCACTCAGAACCTAATAATTTTTAATGCATTCACAGGATGCCACTTTTGCTGGCTGAGTCAGCATTTATCACCATTTTTGATTTTTAAAATTCATTTGTGGGACTTGGGCATCGCTGGCTGGCCAGCATTAATAGCCCATCCCTATTTGCCCTCTAGAAGGTGGTGGTGAGCTGCTTTCTTGAATTGCTGCAGTCTGGTTGACCCACAATGCCGTTAGGGAGGGAGGGTCCTTAAGAAGGTGGTGGTGAACTGCTTTCTTGAAGTACTGCAGTTTTTGGGTGGTAGGTATACTTACAGTGGTGTCAGGAAGGTAGTTCATGAGAAATATCCATATAGCCCCAAGTCAGGCTGGTGTGTAGTTCAGGAGGGAATTACTGCAGACTCTGGAATCTATACTGAAAACAACAAATTGTAGAGATCACAGTGGCTCAGACAGTATCCATAGAGGGAGAGCAAGCCAATGTTTTGAGTCTAGATGAATTTTCATCAAAGCCGTCTGACCCACTGTGTTCTCCAGCATATTTTGTTTTTAGGAGGGAGGGGAAACGGAAGGTGATGGTTTTCCCATACAGCTGCTGCCCTTCTTAACAAGAACTGAGAAGTCTGGTGAGTTTCTTAGTGAATCTCGGCTCTGAACAGTGACATCCAGGCTCACCAGAAAGTGCTCGCTAATCAGAAACCAGCAGCTACTGGACACTGAAAATGGTCAAGATATTCATCATGGATCTAATGGCGAACATGTAGGTCTTTCTGTTTTGCCTTTTACAAGATGGGGGTTGTGAGGAGAGAGAAGGTCAGAGGTAAGGAGAGGGCATGGTTTTCAGAGGTAACCTCCTTACCCCAATCTGTGCTTCCAATAGACACAAACATTGAGGCAAATGGAGGTACCCACTGACCCAGCGGACAAGCTGTGCTGCTAACCTAGATGGGAGATATGCCACTTTCTTGCCTGTCAGAAGACAAATAATTGGGAAATTGGCAAGTTGAATCCCTTAAGTGACTATGAATTGATCTCTTAATGACTTTAATTGCCGGCAGGTCAAGAAAGCCCATTATTACCCATCACTTAAAGAATGATAGGGCCAGAAGGAGGTTAGTACCTCTCTGAAACCAGCTCACTTAATCATTTAAGGAAACAGAGGTTGCTGGAAAAGCTCAGCAGGTGTGGCTGCATCTGTGAAGAGAAATCAGAGTTAACGTTTCAGGTCCGGTGACCCTTTCTTAGAAACGTTAACTGAATACTCTTCACAGATGCTGCCAGACCTGCTGAGCTTTTCTAACAACTTCTGATTTTGTTTCTAATTTACAGCAGCCGCAGTTCTTTCAGTTTTCACTCAAACATTTCCCCTTCTCTCCATCTTCTTCAGCACCTCCAGTGAGGGGAAAACGATACTTCAAGATTTTCCATTGTGTGTGTACCATCCTCCCTGACCCAGAAATGCCTCCTTGATTGTTGCTGATCTTCAGGTCTGTGCTATTTTTGAAAATAGAGAAAATGAAATGAAAGTTACATTTCCTCCACTTAATTCCCCAATAATCTGTCAAATTCCAGTCTCCATGAACACAGATTAGAGTCACACAGTCATACAGCACAGAAACAAACCCTTCAGTCAAACCAGTCCATGCTGAGCATGTCCCAAACTAAACTAGTCCTACCCGTCTGCGTTTGGCAAGCTGCCTTGTTAAACCATTTGGTGTAGGTATGTCCACAGTGCAATTAGGGAGTGTTCCAAGATGTTGACCCAGCAAAAGTGCAGGAACAGTGATAAAATTCCAAGTCAGGATGGTATGTGACACAGGAGGGTACTTACAGGTGGTGTTCCCAAGCACTAGTTGCCAATGTTCATTTAGGTGGCAGAAGGTGCTGTTAAAGACTTAGTGAGTCGCTATCTTTGTTGTTGCATCCAACAGACTTTTCAATTGCTGTTAAATACCCAAGTACTGTTATTCAGTCCTGTTATAGGCCAGACAAGGATCTTTGGTGTTATTACAGCCTCTGCTCTTTAATTCTGACACTCTTTTACAGTATACCTCCTCTACAGTATTATCATGTTAACTGGAATCAAAGCCTCATGTTTCAAAAATGTCAGGCTGGCACACTTGTCTATCAATGCTGTGAAATGTACGGTGTAAAACATCAAACGATATAACTTGACCACATAGGTAGCTGAACACATATTTAATCTCACATTCCAAGAAAAGATCAATCTCAAATGGGAGGTGACGGCCTAGTGGTATTATTGCTCGACTGTTAATCCAGAGACCCATATAACTTTCTGTAGACCTGGGTTCAAATCCTGTTACGACAGATGGTGGAATTTGATTTCAATAAATTTCTGAAATTCAGAATCTAATGATGACCATGACTCCATTGTTGATTGTCAAAAAAACCCATCTGGTTCACTAATATCCTTTAGGGAAGGAAACTGCCCTACTTATCTGGTCTGGCCTACGTGTGACTCCAGACCTGCAGCAATGTGGTTGATTATGAGCAGTAAATGCTGCCTAATCAGTGACGCATCATCCTGTGAAAGAATAAAGAAAAAAAAATACACTGCAACAGTATGCACTTCCCGAAAGTGTACCACCTTGCTTTAACTTCAGTTTTTCTGTTCACACTCTTCGATCACACACTATTTATCATTTCAATATACAGCAACAAATCAGAAAGATGCACATGGTGAGCATGCAAGACAAGAAATAGGAATGCAGCTAGAAAATTGTGAATGAATAAGTACTGAAGAAAAGAATCAACCCAGAATTACTAGTGAGTGGAATACATCGACAGCAGTTGGTGAGTTGCCATACCTTCCTCTTGAATATATACATAGTGTTGGGGCAATGGAAGTGGAGCCATGAGTTTCAATCTTGTTTAGAAGGTGAACCTAAGTCACATGAATTCCCACAATTAATAGCAATGGATAAATTACATGGTGGAACCTGTCAGAGCCTACATAAATAGAGACTTATGCTAGACATGTTCCTATCTCCTCAAAGATTTGTTTCTCCATTCTTGTGATTTAGGTATCACTGGCAAGGCTGATATTTATTGTCCATTAAGAACATAGAACATTCCAGCACAGTACAGGCCTTTCGGCCCTCGATGTTGCACCGCCCTGTGGAACCAATCTGAAACCCATCTAACCTAATTCAATTTTCATCCATATGTTTATTCAATGACTATTTAAATGCCCTTAAAGTTGGCAAGTCTACTACTGTTGCAGGCAGGGCATTCCACACCCCTACTACTCTCAGAGTAAAGTAACTACCTCTGACATCTGTCTTATATCTATCAGCCCCTCGGTTTAAAGTTATGTCCCCTCATGCTTGCCATCTCTATCCAAGGAAAAACACTCTCACTGTCCATCCTATCTAACCCTCTGATTATCTTCTATGTCTCAATTATGTCACCTCTCAACCTCTTCCCTCTAATGAAAACAGCCTCAAGTCCCTCAGCCTTTCCTCACAAGATCAATTGCCATACCAGGCAACATTATAGTAAATCTCCTATGAACCCTTTCCAACCCTTCTACATCCTTCCTATAATGAGGTGACCAGATCTGTATGCAATACTCCAAGTGCGGCCACACCAGTGTTTTGTAAAGCTGAAAATTGATCTCATGGCTCTGAATCTCAATCCCTCCACCAATAAAAGCTAACACACACCGTATGCCTTCTTAACAACCCTACCACCTGGGTGCCAAATTTCAGGTATCTATGTACATGGACACTGAGATCTCTCTGCTCATCCACACTACCAAGAATCTTACCATTAGCCCAGTACTCTTTATTCCTGTTGCTCCTTCCAAAGTGAATCATTTACACTTTTCTGCATTAAATTCCATTTGCTACCTCTCAGCCCAGCTTATCTATGTCCTTCTGTAACCTGCAACATCCTTCAGCACTATCCTCAACGCCACTGACCTTAGTGTCATTGCAAATTTACTAAACCATCCTTCTACACCCTCATCCAGGTCATTTATAAAAATGACAAGCACCAGTGGCCCCAAAACAGATCCTTGCAGTACCCCACTAGTAACTGAACTCCAGGATGAACATTTCCCATCAACCACCACCCTCTGTCTTCTTTCAGCTAGCCAATTTCCAATCCAAACTGCTAAATCACCCTCAATCCCATGCCTCCGTATTTTGTGTAATTGCCTATAGTGGGGAAACTTATCAAACGTCTTACTGAAATCCATATATGCCACATCCGCCAGTTTGGTCATTTTCTCAAAGAACTCAATAAGGTTTGTGAGCCACGATCTACCCTTTCCAAAAATGTGTTGACCATCCCTAATCAACTTATTCTTTTCTAGATGATTATAAATCCTATCACTTATAACTTTTTTCAACATTTTACCCACAACCGTAGTAAGACTCACTGCTCTATAATTACCAGGTTGCCTCTATGCGCCTTCTTGAACAAGGGGACAACAGTTGCTATTCTGCAGTCTTCTGGCACTATTCCTGTAGACAATAACGACATAAAGATCAAAGCCAAAGATTCTGCAATCTCCTCCTTGGCTTCCCAAAGATCCTAGGATAGATCCCATCTGGCCCAGGGGACTTATCTATTTTTACACTTTCCAGAATAGCTAAAACCTCCTTCTTGTGACCCTCAATCCCATCTAGTCCTAGTCACCTGTATCTAATTTTTTTCCCTGATAGCATTGTCTTTTTCCAGTGTGAACACTGATGAAAAATATTTATTTAGTACTTCCCTTATCTCTTCGGACTATGCCTACAACTTCACACTACTGCCCTTGATTTGCAGTAATCTTACTAAAGTCATTCGTTTATAATAATTTAGGGTTTTCTTTGATCCTATCTGCCAATAACTTCTCATGAGCCTCCCACCCGGCTCTTCTTAGCTCTCTCTTTAGGTCTTTCCTCGCTAACTTGTAATTCTCACACGCCCTAACTGAGCCTTCATGTCTCATCTAACAATAGCCTTCTTTTTCTTCTTGACAAGAGATCCAGTTTCTTTCATAAACCATGGCTCCCTTGCTCAACCAGTTCCTTCCTTCCTACATACTTAACAAGGTCACACAGTAGCTAGTCCTTGAATAAGCTCCACATTTCAATTGTGCCCACTCACTGCAGTTTCCTTCCCCATCCTATGCATCCAAAATCTAGCCTAATTATATCATAATTGCCTTTCCCCCAGCTATAACTCTTGCCCTTCAGTATATATTTGTCACTTTCCCCCATCGCTAAAGTAAGCATAACTGAATCATGGCCACTATCACCAAAGTGCGCACTTACCTCCAAATCTAACACCTGGCTGGGTTCATTACCCAGTACCAAATCCAATGTGGTCTCACCCCTTGTTGGCCTGTCCACATACTGTGTCAGGAAACCCTCCTGCACAGATTGGACAAAAACTGACCCATTTAAAGTAATCGAACTATAGTATATCCAGTCAATATTTGGAAAGTTACAAGTCCTTCATAACAATTACCCTGTGAATCTCGTTCCTATTGAGAATCATCTTTGCTATCCTTTTCTCTATATCTCTGGAACTATTCGGAAGCCTATAGAAAATTCCCGACAGGGTGACCTCTCCTTTCCTGTTTCTAATCTCAGCCCATACTACCTCATTAGACGAGTTCCCAGACGTCCTTCCTGCCACTGTGATTCTCTCCTTGACTAACAATGCCACGCCACTCCCTCTTTTACCATCTTCTCTGTTTTTACTGAAACATCTAAACCACAGAACCTGCAACAACCATTCCTGTCCCTGCTCTATCCATGTCTCCGAACTGGCCACAACTTCGAAATCCCAGGTACCAACCCATGCTGCAAGTTCACATACCTTATTCCAAATGCTCCTGGCATTGAAGTATACACCCTTCAATCCACCTTCCTGCTGGTGCACTCTTGCGATCTTGAAACCTTATTTGTGACCTCACTTTTCTCAACCTCCTGGACACTGGAACTACAATTTAGGTTCCCATTCCCCCGCTGAATTAGTTTAAATGCACCCAAAGAGCATTAGCAAATTTCCCTCCAGGATATTGTATCCCTCTGGTTCATCCTATTTATAGAGGTCTCATCTACCCCAGAATTAGCCCCAATTATCCAGGTATCCGAAACCTTCCCTCCTGCACCATCCCAGTGTTCAACTCCTCTCTCTCCCTATTCCTTGCCTCACTAGCACGTGATGCGGGTGACAAACCAGAGATAGCAACTCTGTTTGTTCTAGCTCTAAGCCTCCACCCTAGCTCCCTGAATTCAGCCTTAAATCCCTATCTCTCTTCCTACCTATGTCGTTAATGTCTATGTGGACCATGACTTGGGGCGGCTACCCCCTCCCTTAAGGATCTTAAAAACACAATCTGAGACATCACGCATCCTGGCACCTGGGAGGCAACACACCAAATGTGAGTCTCTCTCATTCCCACAAAACCTCCTATCTATCCCCCTAACTATGGAGTCCCCAGTGACTAACGCTCTGCTCCTTCCCCCTTCCCTTCTGAGCAACAGGGACAGACTCTGTGCCAGAGACCTGTACCCCATGGCTTACCCCTGCTAAGTTCCCTCCCCCCCCCCACCAAACAGTATCTAAAACGGTATACTTGTTATTGAGGGGAATTGCCACAGGGGCTCCTTGCACTGCTGACAGTTCCTTTTCCGTCCCTCACTGTAACCCATCTGCCTTCTTCTTGTACCTGAGGCATAACTGCTCCCTGTAACTCCTCTCAATAGCCCCCTCCACCTCCCAAATGATCTGAAGTTCATCCAGCTCCAGTTCCCTAACGCGGTTTCCGAGGAGCTGGAGTTGGGTGCACTTCCTGCAGATGCAGTCAGCAGTGACACTCGTGGTGACCCTCACCTCCCACATTCTGCAGGAGGAACATTCAACTGCCCTAACCTCCATTCCCATTATTCTAAATTCCCAAAGCAACTGTAGAAAAATTAAAAAAAAATTAAAAATTAGTTACCTCACCAATCCAGTGCACAGAACTCTTTTTTTGGATAGAGGAAAAGAATGTTTTTGTTTTCGGCAGTAGGAAGAGCAGGAGCGATGATCAGGGGTTGATGGGAAGGTGAATCACTGACTTAAAACCTTATCTTGAGCATCGGAGCCCTCCATTTTGTGTTCAGCAGCAGAAAGAGAAGGACTGATAACCAGGTGTCTGCTGGGAAGGTGAAATCACTGATTTTAAAACTTACCTCGTGAATAGGCGGAGCGCCGCTGAGCGAACACTTGACTGCTGAGTAAGTGAAGTAATATACTTAGGCAGTTGCAAAACACGACTTAGGTAGTGTCTCCCACCCATTACTGGTTGACTAATTAGTGGATGATTTTTTTTTTAAGCAGTGAACAAACTGAATGGTTTACTAATCCATTTCCTAGGGTAGTTAAAAGCCAACCATATTGAAGCAGGACTGGAGTCATATTTAGGCCAGTATGGGTAAAGTTAGTGGAAATTCTTCCTTTTGGAAACACTAACAGGATCAGGCAGTGTCAGCACAGGAAATCATACTTGACAAATCTATTGGAATTTTTCAAGGACATAACTTAATCAGTTAATAAAGGGGAACCAGTAGATGTGGCTTACTTGGACAATTAGCAAGCTTTTGATAAGGCCCACATTAGCAAGTAAAATGAAAGCAGAGATTTGGTGTTAGTGTGCTGCCATTTGGAGAGTTAAAAATCACACAACACCAGGTTATAGTCCAACAGGTTTAATTGGAAGCACACTAGCTTTCAGAGTGACGCTCCTTCAACAGGTGATTGTGGAGGGCTCGATCATAACACAGAATTTATAGCAAAAATTTGCAGTGTGATGTAACTGAAATTATACATTGAAAAATTGATTGTTAAGCCTTTCATCTGTTAGAATACAGTGATAGTTTCACTTCTTTCTTGTGTAAATCACAAAACCCTTTTTTTTTAAAGTTGCATTCTCGGTTTAGCTGTTAACAATGGTGATAGCTAGACAATATGTTTAAGGTGTTAGCCCCCGTGTTCTCTGTCTATGACCTGATGTTTAGAGTGTTATCTCACTTTTTAGATTAGAATCAGAGTTTTACATAAATTCATGCAGTTTTTGAGCTCAGAGTTCTCCATGAATGTATGCAGTTTTTGAGCAAAGTGCAATGTAACTCTGCAAGTACAAATTCACCCCACAAAATATATGTGTGCATGTGGGTCTTTGTCTGTCTGTGTGTCTGTCTGTCTGTCTGTGGTAGGGGTTGTGAGTGTGAGAAAGTGTGTGTGTATGTGTGTGTGTAGTGAGTGCAGAGTGTCTTTCACACTCCCACACATGCACCTCCTCACAGAATTAAGACACTCTGCACTCACTACACACACACACACTTTCTTAACAGCTAACCCGAGAATGCAACTTTAAAAAAATGGTTTGGTGATTTACACATGAAAGAAGTGAAACTATCACTGTATTCTAACAGATGAAAGGCTTAACAGACAATCAATTTTTCAATGTATAATTTCAGTTACATCACACTGCAAATTTTTGCTATAAATTCTGTGTTACGATCCAGCTCTCCACAATCACCTGATGAAGGAGTGTCGCTCCGAAAGCTAGTGTGCTTCCAATATAACCTGGTGTTGTGTGATTTTTAACTTTGTACATCCCAGTCCAACACCGGCATCTCCAAATCATGACTACTATCAACACCACTAACGTTGCTGGAAAAGCGCAGCAGGTCAGACAGCATCCAAGGAACAGGAGAATCGACGTTTAGGGCATAAGCCCTTC
>NC_057710.1:39046825-39048203 GCF_004010195.1 Chiloscyllium plagiosum
GCAACAGCCTCAGTACTCAACACCAACAACTGCCAGTCTCCAAACACCATCCTACAACCCATCCGCTTTATACTTGATCATAACGTCTTCACCTTTGACAACCAATTTTTCATCCAGACACACGGAACAGCCATGGGGACCAAATTTGCACCCCAATATGCCAACATTTTTATGCACAGGTTCGAACAAGATTTCTTTTCTATGCAGGATTTCCAACCGACGTTGTAGACCAGGTACATTGATGACATTTTCTTCCTCTGGACCCATGGGCGAGGAGTCACTGATAAAACTACATACGATGCCTCCGGGCATCCTTGCCTGCAGCATATAGACAATGTTGGCTGAGTCACATGAGCACCACAATCTACCGCAAACCCACAGACAACCTCACAATGCTACACTTCTCCAGCTTCCACCCAAAACATATTAAAACAGCCATGCCCTATGGACAAGCCCTACGCATACACCGGATCTGCTCAGATGAGGAGGAACATGACGGACTCCTGGAAGTACTCAAGGGTGCCCTCACAAGAACAGGGTACGATGCTCAACTCATCAACCACCAGTTCCGTAATGCACAGCAAGGAACCGTAATGACCTCCTCAGGAGATAGATACGTGCTGCAACTGACAGGGTACCCCTCGTTGTTCAGTACTTCCCAGGGACTGATAAATTATGCCATGTTCTTCGTGACCTGCAACACATTATCAATGAGGATGAGCACCTCACCAAGACCTTCCCCACACCTCCACTACTTGCCTTTAAACAACCGCCAAACCTCAAACAGATCATTGTTCGTAGCAAACTGCCCGGCTCTCAGGACAACTCCATACAACCCTTTCACGGTGGACGCTGCAATACGTGTCAGATTGTGGACATAGATGCCACTATTACGCATGGGAACACCTCCCACCCTGTACATGGCAGGTACTCATGTGACTCAGCCAACATTGTCTATCTTATACGTTGCAGGCAAGGATGCCCGGAGGCATGGTACATTGGGGAAACCGAGCAAAGGCTACGACAACGGATGAATGGGCACCGCACAACAATCAACAGATAGGAGGGTTCCCTCCCAGTTGGGGAACACTTCAGTGGTCCAGGACATTCAGCCTCGGACCTTCGGGTGACCATCCTCCAAGGTGGACTTCGGTACAGGCAGCAGAGCAAAGTGGCCGAGCAGAGGCTGATAGCTAAGTTCGGTACCCATAGGGACGGCCTCAACCGGGACCTTGTGTTCATGTCACATTACAGGTGATCACCATTGCACTACACACACACACACACAGATATTCCTACACACACACACACACACGCTCACATACACACGGACGCAGGAACACACAGACGCGCACACAGACACCCACACACACCCTTA
>NC_057710.1:39048291-39052220 GCF_004010195.1 Chiloscyllium plagiosum
TGCACTTTGCTCAAAAACCACATAGATTCATGTCGAACTCTGAGCTCAAAAACTGCATGATTTTATGTAAAACTCTGTTATTTCACTTTTTAGATTAGAATCAATCTAAACATCAGGTCATAGACAGAGAACACAGGGGGCTAACACCTTCAACATATTGTCTAGCTATCACTATTGTTAACAGTTAATCCGAGAATGCAAATTTAAAAAACGGGTTTTGTGATTTACACATGAAAGAAGTGAAACTATCACTGTATTCTAATAGATGAAAGGCTTAACAGACAATCAATTTTTCAATGTATAATTTCAGTTACATCACACTGCAAATTTTTGCTATAAATTCTGTGTTACGATCGAGCCCTCCACAATCACCTGATGAAGGAGCATCGCTCCGAAAGCTAGTGTGCTTCTAATTAAACCTGTTGGACTATAACCTGGTGTTGTGTGATTTTTAACGTTGTACACCCCAGTCCAACACCGGCATCTCCAAATCATGTCCATTTGGAGAGAACAGGATGGTAGACAGGAAACAACGGGGATGAGTAAACAGATCTTTTTCCCAAGGAGCAGTGACTAATGGAATACTGCAGGAATCAGTGTTTGGACCCCAGCTATTCATAATATAGATCAATGACTTAGAAGAGGGAATTAAATTTCCAAGTTTGCAAATGACACAAAGCTGGGTGGGAGGATGCTGAGATGCTTCAGTGTGATTTGCACAAGTGAATGGGAAAATGCATGACATCTGAGTATAATGTGGACAAATGTGAGGTTCTCCAAAGCAAGAAGGCAGACTATTATACGAATGGTGATGGATTGAGAAAAAGGAAGGTGCAATAAGACCTGGGTATCCTTGTACACCTGTTGCTGAAAGTAACTATACACATGCAGTAAGCAGTAAAGAAGGTAAATGGTATATTGGTCTTCATATTGAAAGGATTTGAGTGCAGGAGTAGGGATATGTTGCTGCAATTTTACAGGGACTTGTTGAGGCCACACCAGGAATATTGTGTGCAGTTTTAGTCTCCTTATCTAAGGAAGGATGTTCTGCCTCTGAAGGAAGTACCACAAATATTTACCAGACTGATTTCTAGGATGTCAGGAATGACTCATGAATAGAGACGGGATCAGTTAGGATTATATTCACTGGCATTTAAAAGAATGAGGTGGGGATCTCATACAAACCTGTAAATTTCTAACAGAACTAGAGAGGGTAGACACAGAAAGGATGCTCCTTATGACCAGAGAGTGGAGAACTAGGGGTCACAGTGTAAGGATATTGATAGGCCATTTAAGACTGGGGAGAAATTTCTGCAACCAGGGAGTAGTGAGCCTGGGAATACTCTGCCAGAGAACAAAGAACAAAGAAAATTTACAGCCCAGGAACAGGCCCCTAGGCCCTCCAAGCCTGAGCCGATCCAAATCTGCTGTCTAAACCTGTCGGTCAATTCCTAAGCATCTGTATCCCTCTGCTCCCCACCTACTCATGCATCTGTCCAGTCGCATCTTAAATGAATCTACCGTGCCTGCCTCTAACACCTCTGCAGGCAACGCGCTCCAGATGCCCACCACCCTCTGTGTGAAGTACTTGTCACGTGTATTCCCCTTAAACTTTTCACCTCTCACCTTGAAAGTGTGACCTCTCGTTATTGAATCCTTCACCCTGGAAAAAAGCTTGTCTCTATCCACCCTGTCTATACCCTTCATGATTTTGTAAACCTCAATCAGGTCCCCCCTCAATCTCCTTTTTTCTAATGAAATTAAACCTAACCTACTCAACCTCTCTTCATAGCTAGCACCTTCCATACCAGGCAACATCCTTGTAAACCTTCTCTGCACCCTGTCCAAAGCGTCCACATCCTTTTGGTAATGTAGCAACCAAAATTGTACACAGTATTCTAAATGTGGCCGAACCAATGTCTTGTACAATTTTAGCATGACTTGCCAGCTCTTATACTCTACCCTGCCCAACGAAGGCAAGCATACTATATGCCTTCTTGACCACTCTATCCACCTGTGCAGCCACCTTCAGGGAACAATGGACCTGCACTCCCAGATCTCTCTGCCCATCAACTTTTCCCATGACTCTTCCCTTTGTTGTATAATTCACTCTCGAATTAGTCTTGCCTAAATGCATCACCTCACATTTGCCTGGATTGAAATTCATCTACCACTTTTCCACCCAACTCTCCAGTCTGCCTATATCCTCCTATATTCTCTTACAGTCCCTTATGCTTCGTGTCATCTGCAAACTTGCTGATCATACCAACAGTACCCTCTTCCAGATCATTTATGTATATCACAAAACAACAGTGGCCCCAACACTGACCCCTGTAGAACACCACTGGTCACCTTTCTCTAGTTCGAGAAACTCCCTTCAACTACTACTCTGTCTCCTGTTGCTCAACCAGTTCTTTATCCACCTAGCTAGAATACTCTGCACGTCATGTGACTTCACTTTCTCTATTAGTCTGCCGTGGGGAACCTTCTCAAAAACCTTACTAAAGTCCATGTATATGACATCAACAGCCCTTCCTTCATCTATCAACTTGGTCACTTCCTCGAAGAACTCTATTAAGTTGGTAAGGCACGATCTCCCCAGCACAAAACCATGTTGTCTATTACTGATAAGCCCATTCTTTTCTAAATATAAATAGATCCTATCCCTCAGTACCCTCTCAAGAAACTTTCCCACCACTGACATCAGGCTCACTGGTCTGTAGTTACCTGGAATATCTCTACTACCCTTCTTGTACAGGGGGACAACATGAGCAACCCTCCAATCCTCCAGCACCTCACCTGTATTTAAGGATGCCACAAAGATACCTGCCAGGGCCCCAGCTATTTCCTCTCTCACCTCCCTCAGCAACCTGGGATAGATCCCATCCGGTCCTAGGGATTTGTCCACCTTAATAACCTCTAGCCTATCCGACACACCTTCCCTACTTATGTCAACGTGATCCAGACTAATCAAACTTCTATCTCTAATCTCAAGATTCATCATGTTCCTCTCCTCAGTGAACACCGATGCAAAGTAAAGAGAAAGTGGTTGAAGCCACAAAATTGAATATTTTCAAGAATGTAGCTCTTAGGACTGAAGGGATCAAAGGAAGGGAGCAGGAAGAGGATACTGAGTTGGTTGATCAGCCATGATCCTATGAAGTGTTGGAGCAGGCTCAAAGGGTCTAATGGAATATCCCTTGGCCTATTTTCTCTTTTCCTATGTTTACTGAAAAGGAAGCCATCATTCAAATCCAATAGCTCCAGTAATACTATTTCTAAAAGTTTGTGAGAAGATTTGTAGCTCGGGTGCTCGTTGCTGTGGTTCTATTCGCCGAGCTGGAAGTTTTTGTTGCAAACGTTTCGTCCCCTGTCTAGGTGACATCCTCAGTGCTTGGGAGCCTCCTGTGAAGCGTTTCCGTGGTGTTTCCTCCGGCATTTATAGTGGCCTGTCCCTGCCGCTTCCGGTTGTCAGTTTCAGCTGTCCGCTGTAGTGGCCGGTATATTGGGTCCAGGTCGATGTGTATAGATGTTCCTTGTATAGGTGTTCCTCTTCCTCTTTTTGCAGTTCTGGTGTGCTGCAGTGTGTTGTGGCCCTTTTGAATAGTGTCTTGATGCAACTTCGTTTGTGTGTATTAGGGTGGTTGCTTTCATAGTTCAGGACTTGGTCTGTGTGTGTGGCCAAGGTATTCGCCAAAAACGGATATCCTCGCAATTTCATCAACAGATGCCTAAGGGAAAGACAACGGAATGAGGACATACCGCAACCCAAAGGACTAGCCACATTACCATACATCAAGAACATCTCTGAAATGATAGCCAGACTACTGCGACCACTAGGACTTATAACAGCACACAAAACCAACAGCCACACTCCGACAACAACTCACCAGAACGAAGGACCAGATACCCAGCATGAGCAAAACTAA